>NC_085029.1:9580435-9631412 GCF_963692335.1 Osmerus eperlanus | reverse complement strand
ACCAGGGGAGGGAGGAAGGGACATAATGAAGGGAGAGAGAAAAGGGAAAAGAAGAAAGAAAGACAGAAGTAAAAAAGAGGACATTCAGATTGAAAGAGACACAGAGAGGGTGAGAGAGAGAGAGAGAGAGAGAGAGAGAGAGAGAGATAGAGAGAGAGAGAGAGAAGAGAGAGAGAGAGAGAGAGAGAGAGAGAGAGAGAGAGAGAGAGAGAGAGAGAGAGAGAAGAGAAAAGAGAAAGAGAAAGAAAGAGAGATGATGAGTCCAATTACCTCCTTATTTTCCTCCATGCTACTGACCCGACGTCAAAGGGGGAATAAGAAAATAGAAAAAAAAAATAATAACATTAATAGAAATGTGTGGACTGATGGAGGTGTCTAATTAAAAACGCCTGTGTTTCAGCCCTGTGATTGTGCCGTAATTAACCCATTATGAATCTCTTTTTTCCACTCCACTATGATTACAATAAGTGTGAGGGTCTTGGGCCAGACAGTGCTACATACCCGCTGAGCCCAGACGTGTCGAGGTGTTCATTAATCATTGCATGTTTCGAACGTCCAGCTGCTGCAGAGGTCAGGGGCTGCTGGAGAGCGGGGAAATACAGGTGAACTGGATATTTCTCCTTTTTAAGTCCACTAATTGATTGTGTCTTTGTGTGCGTGCGTGTGTGATTTGTGTATATTCATGTGCTTGTGAGAGAAAGAGAGAGAGAGAGAGAGAGAGAGAGAGAGAGAGAGAGAGAGAGAGAGAGAGAGAGAGAGAGAGAGAGAGAGAGAGAGAGAAGAGAGGAGAGAAATGAGAAAACAAAGAGAGAGAGAGTGAGAAAGTAAAGACAGAGAGAAACAGAGATAGGAATAGAGTAAGACAGAAGAGAGAGCGAGAAAGAAGAGAAGAAAGAGAGAGTGAGAGAGGAGGGAGAAGAAATGTGTGAGAGAGTAGAGAGTAAGAGAGAAAAGATGGAAGAGTAAGGAGGGGGAGGAACGTGTAAAAATGAGATAGAACACCTGAGTAGAGATGACTAATGTCTTCTGAGGTGAAAGAGCCCCAACAGAATACTACTCTGAACCTGTTGCATCAGTCAAACTCCATGAGACTAGGCACACACGCACACGCACACACACAGTCAAGGGACATACATTACACTTCCTTCCTGTCTGCTTGTAACATGTGGAGGAAGTGTTGGTTTAGTTCAAGTGATATTGGCCAGACTGGTCACCAGGAAGCTGTTGACTGTCTCTGACCCACAGCAACCGGTCTTCCCCTCCATGTCATCCTCTTCTGCTGCTTTCATGCTCTCATCCCTCTGCTCGCCTGCTGATCATCCGTGGACGATGTCCTTCAGAAACAAACTGGTGATTTATGACAGGAAGGTCAAGCAGGCCTCTCATACTTCAAACACACACAAGCCTCGGGTTTGCTTCCAGTGTGTTCTATCATGTATGGAACATTTCCAGCAGCAGGTGCTCAACATTCACTTTAGCAAACAGTGCACACAGTGCAGAACTCAATTAAATCTGGAACTTCTACATCTTCTTAAGAAAACTCCCTTTCCCTGTGTGTTTATAAATAAAGTTGTCAGTTAGCATCTCCTGCAATACTTTTGTTATACTGTATACCATGGTATACCTTTAACAAGTCTCCCCCATGTCTTCTGAGTGCTGCTCAGTGTGTGTGAGAAGGGAGTGGGACCTTGTCGACTGTGCCCTCTGAATGGGCCGGCTGCTGGTTGTAACCAGACAGGTCCTTCTGTGATATGAAGACGGCCTTTTGAGGTAGGTCATGCAAAAGGCCTGTATGGAATGTGATATGTACACTCCTGCTACCCTACTCTGTTCTCTCTTCGCCCTCCTTTCCTCCTCTACTCACCATCCTCTCCCTTCCCATCATCCCATTTCTCCGTCTGGAGTCCTCTCCCCTCTTCTCCTCTCCCCTCCCATCCTTTCCTCTGCTCTGCTCTCCCCTCCTCCTCTCCTCCCCTCCTCTCCTCTCCTCTCCTCTCCTCTCTCTCCTCTCCTCTCCTCTCCTCTCCCTCCCCTCCTCTCCTGTCCTCTCCTCTACCCTCCTCTCCTCTCCTCTACCCTCCTCTCTCTACCCTCCTCTCCTCCCTTATCTGTCTGTGTTGGATGTGTCAGGGATGGTTTCATCATTAGAGTGTGGGGAGGATCACCTCTGGAGGGTGAGTGTTGGACAGTTACATCATAAGGTGTTTCATTAGACTGCTGCTTCAGACAGCTGCTCAGAGCTTACAGTAAGATGCCTTCTAGAATGGATTTTGATGCAATTTAATGCAATCTCATGCTATTTCAAATAAGTTCTTTTTAGTTTTTTCCAAGATTCTACCTGTCAAATGTTTTAAAAGTGAGCCCATGATCCATTTCGGCAAGTGTGGAAACGTTTAAATAAGAATGTATTAAGATGAGAACATGCTGAACCTAGAAATGCTAAAATGCAACTCTCACACAGCACTTTCTTTCTAACAATATAACTTACTTGAAAAACCCAACTTAGATTGTTGTCAGGTTCAATCTGGTAAAGACTTGCATCTTCCATTCCATGTGCTCTTTACATAACAAGCTTTACTTTAATTAAGCTGGCACCTTCTGCAATGTTCCAGCTAGCTTGAGACAATGTTACGTTTCCCTGTTACTCAAGACATAACACTGTACCTGCAACCCAACACCTCCCTGTTACTCTAGACATAACACTGTACCTGCAACCCAACACTCCCTGTTACTCTAGACATAACACTGTACCTGCAACCCAACACTTCCCTATTACTCAAGACATAACACTGTACCTGCAACCCAACACCTCCCTGTTACTCAAGACATAACACTGTACCTGCAACCCAACACCTCCCTGTTACTCAAGACATAACACTGTACCTGCAACCCAACACCTCCCTGTTACTCTAGACATAACACTGTACCTGCAACCCAACACCTCCCTGTTACTCTAGACATAACACTGTACCTGCAACCCAACACCACCCTGTTACTCTAGACATAACACTGTACCTGCAACCCAACACCACCAGCTCACCTCCAATTATGTCTGATTCCAAAACAGACTGGATAGAAATGAGAGGTTGACATTCCTCAGTCTTGATATAAAGGGACTACATTATAAACAGCCTACTGACACGAACAAGCACAGAGTGATTTATTTCTGCCATTAAATAACATTGTTTTTCTCTCTAAGTCCACGGCTCCGAAGTATGTTATGTTTTCACTGTGAATTTATTATTTTCTTTCCTCGCCAACCCCCCCTCACGTTTCTTACATTGAGCCAACCAATTGTTCGTGGACTCAATGGCCGTGGTGGTTCGAGAGAAATGAATGGATGGTCTAAGGCCTGAAAATTTTACATGCGTTCAAACAGAATTGTTTCTCTCAAAACACTGTCGTAGAAACAACTCCATATTTGTCGAATTCAAGAAAAAGACAGGAACTTAGGATGGACAGTCAATGGCTTGTGCTGAGAGGAGAAGAGAAGAAAGGAGAGGAGAGGAGAGGAGAAGAAAGGAGAAGAGAGGAGAGGAAGAGAGGAGAGGAGAGGAGAAGAAAGGAGAGGAGAGGAGAGGAGAGGAGATGAAAGGAGAAGAGAGGAGAGGAAGAGAGGAGAGGAAGAGAGGAGAGGAGGGGAGAAGAAAGGAGAGGAGAGGAGAAGAAAGGAGAGGAAGAGAGGAGAACAGAGGAGAGCAGGGAAGACTCAGGGGCAGGGTCATATAAAGGTTACAGGCTGTGTAGGGATGGTGTTGTTGCTGGCAAGCTTCTGGATAAATGTCACGTTAGGGGAGCTTGGCTTTCTGAAGAGGATTCACTGAGGGAGGACTCAAGCAGACCACATTCTCTTTATCGCTCCCAGGAGTGGAACTCGTTTTGCTGACCTCTGAAAATGTGAGGCAGCGTGATGTCAAAACAGAGAAACAGAATGAGGCCTTCAAGCCAAATGTAGCATTGTGTGGCAAAGTACTTTACAGCGTGATAAGATTTGTCTCCATTTTATCAATTAATCGTTATTTTGAACATCTGTCGAAATCTTAATGGAGAGAACAAGTGTGTGTGTTTTAGATAGAGGGAGACCGAGAGAGAGAAAAAGAGAGAGAGAGAGAGAGAGAGAGAGAGAGAGAGAAGTGTGTGTGTGTGTGTATGTGTGTGTGTGAGAGGGAGTGAGTGCAAGCGCAAGAGCAATGTGTGTGTGTGTGACAGCTCGACTGTAGCTGTTGTTATTGAGGGAAGCTGTTTCTCCTGGACTCCAGTCAGGTGTGATTCAGCAGATCAAGCGGGCTGTCAGCTGGCCCCAGCACCTATGCCTCTATTACCTGGACACATGTGATTTATGTCTGTGACCCTGTGACCCCAACCCCTGAGGTGTCTGCTTTATGGCCCTCTCTATTTCTCTCTCTCTCTCTCTCTCTCTCTCTCTCTCTCTCTCTCTCTCTCTCTCTCTCTCTCTCTCTCTCTCATCCTCTCTCTCTCTCTCTCTCTCTCTATTTTTCTCTGTCTCTCTCTCACACGCACAGACACACACACATTACTCTCTCTGTCTTTCTTTAATGCTTTCTCTCTTTCTCTCTTTCTCTCTTTCTCTCTTTCTCTCTTTCTCTCTTTCTCACGCACACACACACACACACACACACACACACACACACACACACAGACAAACATCACACACACAAACACCACACACACTCATCCACATCCCCCTCTACAGCCCGTTGCCAGGACTGAGGCTGTTTGTTTCGATGCCGTGGTGTACTGAGGTGTTTACTTTTCCTCGAGCCGGCCCTCTTGCAAAAATATTTTCCATCGACTCCAAAGATGGCGTCTGCGTCGCCTTCGATCGTATGACGGGCCCCGTCAGGTAAACACAAACACGGAGCGAGGCCCTGCTCGGACCTCCCTGGCAGGTCAGAGGTCGGGGGAACTCAGAGGGCGGTGCAGATTGACGGGTAAACATGTCCCGTACCTCTGGGTTACCCCGAGAGACAAGCTGAAGTGTCCGTTAGGCTAACTGGTGTTGATACTTCGTCACGGGCTCTTCCGCTCAAACACCCTCCTGTTTGGAGAGCTGCAGAGCAGCCAGGTCAGGAGTTCACACGTTTGGCCCTCAGAGTTTGTCAGGGAGTTAGGATATTATCCCGTACTATTGGAAGTTCAGATTCTCAACCCTGAATTGCAGTTACGGGGCAACAGCTTTTCTTCAGGGGCGAAAAGTCATGCCATCAAACAGTTGGCAGTTGGAATGAAGGGCAGTATTCCTTTATGTTACCCGAATTTACTTTGAACAAGGTGATATGATAACTACATAATGATTATAGTAGTCATTATGTAGTAATGACATAACAAGTTCGTAAGTGACTTTCCTTGAAGGCTGTCGCACCTCGGCCTGCTCGGCTGCTCAGAGGGTCGCTGGCCGGTGTCACATGATCTAGTTCATCCTCATCCTCACAAAGAACAAGGAAGTGCGTGTCAGATCAAGCTATACAGCAACGCGCGCTGATGCCAGAGGAGGAGCAGTACAGGACGGAGAGATGGAGAGATGGAGGACGAAGAGGAGGACGGCTGGAGAGAGAAAGGGGTGCTGAAAGACAGGAGAGAGCCGAAATAGAATGAGGTGGGGATGGAAAGAGGGCAGGATTGAGAGAGCGAGAGAGAGAGACAGAAAAAATGGACAGCAGGGGAGAGAGATACAAAGAAGGAGTGGAGGGGAGAGAAGAGAGAGAGAGAGAGAGAGGAGGCATGAGAGAAAGGGGAGGAGAGAGGAGGAACGAGCAAGAGAGAGGAGGAGAGCGAGAGAGACGGAGAGACTAAATAATAACAGTGGCGTGGCATTAATCCGGGCCCCGTCTTCCTCCCCATGTCCCCCGTCCCCCCCCCTCGTGCCATGGCATCCCCAGGGTTCCAGAAGCCTGGCACTCTTCCCTCCACCACCCTCAAAAGTCTCTTTATGGCCCGGCTTGGCTCCCAGCACCAAGATCAACAGTCCAGTCTTTCAGTCCGCCACAGGCCTCACGCTGGGCCTAACCTGGGTGTCAGCACACAGTCACACAGACTGAGGGAGCCTTCTCGGGGAAGGTAATATCGCCAACGCTCGCGTGCAATATGAGTTTTGCCAGTCTCTTATTTTGGAAGGATATTATTATTTTCCCCCGTTCCCAATGCTGTCCCAGAACACAGTGGGGTGTTGGAAAAAACACTTGCTCCTCTGGAGCTGATTCAGAGGGACGCATCCTGACTGGATATAATGCCCTCCATACAGTAGGACTTGGCCTTCTTTAAAAAAAAACAAGGTGGCATTTAGGCACTGATACAATGACGACAAAATTTTGGAATCCAACGCATCATCATCAGGCCCTCATCGGTGACAGCTCATGACTGTCCAACAGCTTCCAGTGTTGCACAGGTCCAGCATTTTTGTCAATGGACTCTTCTTCTATGAATGGAAGCCCTTTAAACAAACCTGCGCGCTGCTTCCCGAACCCTCCGACCCTCCAGAGATGAAGGCTGGAGACCGGGGCTTGGGGAAGACAGATGACTCAGCAGGGTTAACAAAACAGAGGACATAAAAAGGTCACGCTGAAAGTGTGTCTGAATATTTCGCACAAGGGGATGTGAATGAATGTGGTGTCGTCACCAGAGATGTTAAAGCCATTGCAGGAGACGCTGGAGTGTGTGTGTGTGTGTGTGTGTACATGCCAGAGAAAATCTATTTAGCCCCAAGCATCGTGTCATAGCTGGATTCATTGCAGTTGACATAAGCCCTCAGGGAAGGTCTGTGATAGCCAGCCAACATCAGCACCAGCACATCTCACAGACAAGTGGCTCTAAGTTCAGAAGGAGGGTCAGGAACTGTGCGTGTGCGTGTGAGAGTTTGTGTGTGTGTGTAGGTGTGTGTGCATGTGTGTTTGTACTCTCATCTTTGATATAGAGTCCCATCACATTGTATAACAACATTCACTATTACATCACCATTTCACATGTCATTAAAGATAAAGTACTATAAATGATGTCCTGTGTGTGTGTGTGTGTGTGTGTGTGTGTGTGTGTGTGTGTGTGTGTGTGTGTGTAAAACAGCCGTAGGGGTGTGCCTGTGCCTTGTTTGTTCTGTGGACATAGCAACGCCAAGACAGGAAAAGGAGATGAAGGACTCTGGATGAGGTAAAACAGGTGATCTTCTCCTTCTCTCTCTGATTTATGACAGCCCCTTTAGGCAGGTATTCACATCATCTAGAATATTCCACGGAGGGAGAAAATGAGAGGGAAGGAGATAGAGAGAGAGAGAGAGAGAGAGAGAGAGAGAGAGAGAGAGAGAGAGAGAGAGAGAGAGAGAGAGAGAGAGAGAGAGAGAGAGAGAGAGAGAGAGAGAGGGGAGAGAGGTGGGTGGTGGACATCCAGAGCAGTTACAGAGAAGTGTAGTGAGAAAGACAGGAACAGAGAGAGCGAGGGAGCTGAGAAAGTACATTGAGGAAAAGCCTTCATGAACGTCCTCTTGAAGCCCTTCTCCCCCCAGTGAGACGCCCTCCTGAAGCCCTTCTCCCCCAGTGAGACGCCCTCCTCTTAACCTCTCTCTGCGGGGTACCTTTGGGTTACTTACAGTATCTCGTCAAGGCAGCTTGCTTCTGGTCTGTCTCAAATTCCGCCTCCAACCATCCTTTCACTGAGGCTGCCTGAGCGTGCACGGAGAGCAGACCGCACGCTACATCTCCGCTAACTATGTTTTCACAGCGTCCACGTCCAGACGTCAAGGTATTTGGGTTACTCTTCGGTCGGATCTGCGGTTTAAAATAAAGAAGGAGAAAATCCTGAAAATCGAACGTTAATCGACCATCAGATGGAGACTCGGGGGGGGGGGGGGGGGGGGGGGTAATCTGCAGAGAGGTCAGCTACCCAGGTCACACTTAGCATCTTGGTGGAGCGGGGCCCCCAGGTAGATAGACCGGTACAGAAGTCTGGCTAGAGACCCCTACCCTGGTGTGATGGCTGTGCTGTCCCCACAGCACAATCCCTAAATGCACAATAAACAGAGAGGTCTAGGAAATGCAGGGAAGTGTTCTTTGTCATCTGTAAGTAAAAATACATTTGAAAAGCGAACGATGTATGAAAAAATAGGAAGAAAAAATACGATAAAAAAGTGAAGTAAATCCAATAAGGGCCCAGTTTGTGGTGTACCAGAGTATAGACCAGGGCCCAGAGGCTAGGCAGGTCTGGTTTCACCAACACAGACTTATTATCCTGGTCCTTCACTTTCTGTGCTCCCTCTAAACCCAGCAAACCCTTTTCCCTTCCATTCCCCCATTCCTCAAGGTGTTTATGGAAAACCTCTGCCATTTATGTCGAAGAAAATATTACATTTACAGAGTCTTGTCCCTAATCAGATGCGAGAAGTCCGGAGCGCTTAGCCGAGCTGTTATTTTTAAGGGTTTTGAGGGCAGCAGGCTTGTCATTCTTGCTCTGTTTATATTTCGTATTTAAAGAAATACATATATAACAAATTATGCACATCACCTTCTCGTATTAGACAGAATTTGGACGGTTGTGCATGTAGCGAAGGAGAGAAGAGCTGGCTGCCAAGGCCCAAAACCGCTGGAAAAACTGTGTGGGCAGAAACCAGGGATTCAGTCAGGTCTTTGTAACATCTGGGTTTTTTCTTCTAGAACATGCCCCGAAGAATGTAACTGCATCAACTAGACTAGCAGATTTGTGTACCTGCCTTCACACTGGAGTCAGAATAAAAACAGTTACAACCACTAATCTACCTGTTAGTCTCAAATTGTCTCAAAGAAGCCTAAAGGTAACTGCAACAACCGACCCATCGGATGCAAGTGATTCCATCTCTGGTGGCGAGGTTTCTGTCTGTGTGGAAGAGGGAGGGAGAGTTCAGGGATTCCTCTGTAAGCCACAGAGCTTATTGAGAAATGACTCGCGTTTTGCTCTTCACATGGTTCTCATTTCCCTCTCTGATTCAAGTGCAATGGAGTGTCTCTCCACAGCTCCCCCCAGAACGTCCTCAACTGGGTTTGGAATCCCCCACAATCATCTAAACAAGTTTAAACGCTCTCGTCTGAGATTAGGACATGGAGCGACAGACACTGGCGTTCCGGTACATTCTGATGGGGTTTGTATTGATATAAAGGGGTTACGGAGTGTGGACGTAAATCTAAACACAAACAGAGCAAACATTTCCATCAGTCACAAATTTGAAGGGAAGAACAGTTTCCTTAATATGACAGGTACAATAATGTACTATTGTTTCGAAGCTGTTCTCATCGAAAATGTATTGAGTGATTACAGAAGTAGCCTGTGTCGAATTTGTCAATACTACGGTCACTTTAAAGGGTGAATTTAATTCATATAAAACCCAAGGCTAGAGAAAACAGTTTCTTTGACCTTGCTGTCGGAATCCAGTGGAACTCCTGAGTGAGGTAACCAAAGTGTTGACAGACGGGAAATAAATGACTTTCCATTATCCCAAACCCATCGGTAACTTTTGCTTATTTTCAAGGGTAAATTAAGCATGATAATTACAGGCTGGATGTGTGTTATGTGAGAGGATAAAATGGCGCCTGTTTATTTGTGTGTTCAAGTTTGTGTATGATTAAGACCCACACTGTTGAATTACTGTGACTTACCTGCATGTGTAAAACAAATCCCATTTATACTAACATCTCCTAATTTCACCATAATTAAAGACTTAACCTATGATGCCAGTGCCAGAAAAGCCTGTACCAGAGGTAAAACCTGTAATTTGGGGTTTTGCTTATAGCTCGCTAACCTGGCTTTCATTCACCTCAAAGCAAATGCGGGTCACCACCACTTTCTCCTTTTTATGGCACCAGGTAAAGCGTGTGGAAAGTTCCAGAGAGTCTAGGGTGTCGAGGTGTCTCCTGTCTGTCCAGCCACCACCAACGTGTTCACGTGCGAAAGTTCTGGAAAAAATTGGTCAATTTGGGGTGTAATTTATGGGAATCCCCGTAATTGCATGTAATGGAGGGACTAGCATGCCGCGTGGAGCTGTCACCTCCTGGTCGTCTGGTCCTCTCCTCACAGCGCAGTGGAAACATCTAAAGGTCGGGTGACAGGAAGTCTGGTGACATGACCTACTTAGGGCCAGGCTGTGTCATCAGGGCCATGTCCTCAGGAAGCTTCTGGGTTTACTTGTTCTTTCTTTAACCTATATATGGATGGATTTGAAATATGGAATGTGACCTGCTCTACTATGGAACTAAACTGCATAATCAATGTGTTTTTAATGCGGTTGATTGATGAATGAACTGGTCCGTAACAGGTGAGCATCCCAGGATCATAATACTGTAAGGCAGACATTTAACAGACAAAAGCGTGAAGCTAACTGACACATGAAGAGGCAGAGCACGTTTGGACTGGACGTCAGCAGAATCCATGACACAGTAACAGAAACACATACGAATGTCACCTCCACTCTTCAGTCTCCTCATTCATCTTCAGTTTCGTCTTGGGTGATTTTGGCCGCTTTTTTGATCCATTTAGTCAATTATTGATTAGTAAATAAAATGATGTTGTCATGGATTCATCATATTGATGTTTCCTGATCAAAGTAACTGTCAGCGTACATGTTAAGACCACCTGTTCGCAAAATGTGTCACGATTGTTTTAGAAGCTCAGTTTAGACGTGCAGATTGATGGCAAATGTGCTTCCAGTTACGTTTTACTCTTATTGTAGGGTGGTGTTCAGAGCGGCGGGAAAGCGGAAAAAGTGGGTCAACCACACGCAAACCTCCTGGAGTAACATGGAACTGACATAAGCGACCAACAACCAATGCCAGCAGACCGCCAACATCCCTCAGTCAGTGTGGGTCTTGGTGGTACAGAACGTTTCATAACACAAGACCAGCGATTGTCACTGACGGTCTGCAGATCGTCTCTCCGTGGAAATGTTGTGTTATGTGTCAAGGTCAGTGGAGAAAACAAATTAAATAAACGATGGGATCTCTATTTGATTGGAAATGCAGAATGTGTGGGCCACAGTGGGTAATCTGTTGGCAGTTTATCGTGGAACCCACAATAGTATGGCACTGAAATAAATGTTAAACAGGTTTCAAGCATGAAAATTGAGTCATTTTCAAAGACTTGTCCTACAGTCCTACGTCAATGGCACGATTCCCAACCATAATCCCATGAAAACTCAGAAATTCCAGTGTTTAATATTGATCTGCATTTATAAAACGTTTATGGTTTGGCAACTGTAATTCTGTGCTTCTCTCCCGGGTAAACAAACACAACCACATCACTCTCTATTCTGTATAATGAGGGGTATCTATCCAGTACAAAGCCTTTCCTCGGCCACAGTCAACAGTTTGCCAGGCAGAATCCACAATACTAATGAACCACACGCTGTGGGCCAAGTCCTTGACAACTGTTGCACCACTAACCTCTAGTATCTTAATATCAAGATATGCTGAACTAAACATCATATGTGTATCCAGCCTGTATCCCCCTCTATAGTTTATATTATAGTTTGTCAGTTTAGTTTATATTATACACTATAGGGATGGAGCAAAGTCAAAATTGTAAAACACCCTTTCAATTTTGACCCCACAATATATAGCTCCTCCTTTAGCCTATGCTGTTTTTGTCAAGAGCCTGTCATACAAATCCTTCCACGATGGTCCCCACCCATCCCCAGCCCTCTACTTCCCCTCACAACACCCACCATGGCCCCGCAAACCCCACCCATTACACAAAATCCTGCCCCCCCAACCCACACCCCGCCCTACCTTCACAGCAACCCCACCCATCAGATCACGCCACCCCGACCTACACAGAATGACATCACTCTACCTCTACCGAAACCCCCCACCCTACCTTTCCTGAGACCCCACCCATGCCACCATGTCACGCTACGCCTCCACCCCTACACCCCTCCACCCTACCTTTCCCTGTCTCGTCCTCCCTCCCAGCCGGCAGTTACGTATAGCTGGGCCCAGAGCAGTGCACTAGTGGGTGATGGATGAGAATTTTCCCTCTCTGGGTTTGTACTGGCTCCTCTACGGGGACAGCTGCTACCTGCAGGCCAGCTAGACAGCTGCTGAGTATCCTGGCACCGCTGAATACCTGCTCTCCCTGCTCCTGTAACGAGAGAGGGAGAGAGAGAGGGGGGGGGGGGGGGGAGAGAGAGAGGGGGAGAGAAAGAGTGATAATGAGAAAGGGAGAGTGAGGGAAAGATAGACTTTTGACTTATCTTTATTGGGCATTCAAAAATGCCAGCTATCCACCACTTACAACACAAAAACCATTTTGGATCCTACTTACTCATCTTGAAAGAGTGAGGGAGAGAGAGAGAAAGAGATATATAGCGAGAAGGAGACATAAATAGAGGAGAGAGAAAAATAAAACAAAAAGGGCAGGAGAAAAACAGGCAAAGAGAGAAACACACAGGGAGAGAGAAACACACAGGGAGAGAGAAACACACAGGGAGAGAAAAACACATCAGGGAGAGAGAAACACATTAGGGAGAGAGAAACACATCAGGGAGAGAGAAATTAGAAGATAATTATGATTACAATAGAAGATAAATTCATTTTCAGGACAGAGTGTTGAAAGGGGAAGTAAGACAGAACAAAAATGAGACTGGGAAGAAGTGGAGAGTAGAGAGTGCAGAAAGAAAGAGAAAAACCGACAGTTAACAGAGGGAAGAGAGGAAATGTAAGAAAAACAGACAGAAGAGGGGACCGGGTGGAAGAAAAGGATGAAGAGGAGAGTGCAGGAATCAGCCAATTGAGTTTTATGTTGTCTGGCTCTGGTCCATTTGTGGCTCCCTTCTACATTCCTGATGAGACCACTGCACACTGCCACAACCTAACACTGAGCAGCAGGTGTGTGTGACTGTGTGCGTTTGCATGTGTGTGTGTGGCTAGGTACTTACTATGCCATCAAAGTGTACTCAAAGACACATGAGCTTCAAGTCTTCCTCCTTGTTGCGAGCTCGCATCAACACCCTTTCATTTCCCATCTAACACACCCGTCCCCACAAGATTAAAGTCACATCCTGTAGTGAAGGCCACAGTGGTCAGAGAGAGAGAGAGAGAGAGAGAGAGAGAGAGAGAGAGAGAGAGAGAGAGAGAGAGAGAGAGAGAGAGAGAGAGAGAGAGAGAGAGAGAGAGAGAGAGAGAGAGAGAGAGAGAGGGGAGAGAGCCCAGAGAGAGAATGTGTGTGTGTGTTTATGTGAGACTAAGAAAGACTGAGGAGAGGAAACCAAGAGAATGATCCGAACATATTCCCAGAGCTATAGGAAACACAGTATAATGACTCAGTTAGCTAAATAGCTTGCATTAGCATTGTTAGCGCTTGGGAGCTTGCTAGCTCTCCGCTGGCATAGCCTCCAGGGCTGTTATTCTTCCCTTCAGGTCTAATTCTGCTCCTCTCCCGGCCGGTCAAGCCTGCTGCCAATAGTGCTGCACAGTGGCTTTGGTGGCGTCAATGTCTTTAATCGGAACTACCAACCAACCAACTGACCGACCGACCGCTGGCTAAAACACAGGGTGTAACACAAACATGGAAGGGACCAATCGAGTCTCAGAGCTGGGAGAGCTCACTACCGTCGTCACAGGCTGTCGCTCCACATGGTCTGAGTTTGGTTACCACGGGATACTAGGCCTACTGGTTTTCATTTTCACGGCAACTTAGCCAGTCGGTTTCCTCGATTGGAAAACGGGTGTGTTTGAAACTCATGCTTGCAACAACATGTCAATGCATAGGGTAATCAGCTACGATTGTGGCGGTGGCAACTTTAACCAAGAGGTTGGCATGGGATTTTACTTTGACAGGAACCGAGTTTACCAAGCCTTACATTTCTACAGTGATTGTTGTATTTCAATGCAAAAGCCTTCAGTCTCAATCTATTTCTGCAGGACTTATGCCATACTATACTGTAGTGATATTGTAATGACCAGGGCTCTCTTTACTTTCTCTTACACATTTTTTAAGTGAATGTGTGACTGTGCTTCTTTATGACTAAGAGTCCTTCTGGTTTGGACTTCTCAAGTTCTCATGATCCCAAAGTTCAACCATTGCACTTGTACTCCTCCATTTACTCATCCTTCCACCCCCTTTCTTTGCAACCCGACCTTTACACTTCCTGTTCCTTTTTGTCCTGCTTCACACCCTCCTACACCTTTGACCCCTGACCCCTGGGACTCCATTTTGTATTGTGAGGTCACAGTGGCCCCTGCTTGGTGAGCCCTAATAAAACATCAACATAAAGGGGATGCTGAACGAGGCCTTGTATTGTGAGGTGATTAATCGTTGTGGACAATCGAGAGGGCCTCCTTCCTTAGTTTGTATTCAGCCTCAGAGTCAGTTTTTCTGTTTACAGCCTCTGTGCCTCTATAGACAAGGTACATCTTTGAGGAAAAAGGATTAAGAGTCTTTCTTTCTCTCGATATAGCTGGCAGGGATCCCTCTGTCTGTTTTTAACGTTCATCCTCTTGTCCACAAGCCACACACACACACACACACGCACACACGCGCGCTTTGTGTTCTCAGGCTGCATTCATATAAAGACTTCAAATGGAAATAAATGAGAAGTTAGATTCAGGACTCAGACGCGAAAAAGAAAAATGTCTGCTTCCCCTACTAGCCCATTTGCTGCTAATTAGAAAACATGTCACTGATTTGCTCTGCTGTAAACACCGGCCCATCTGACTTTCATTATAATACAGAAATCAAATAAACAGGCTTTTCAGGGTGAACAGTAGTTGGAGTGGTGGACCCGTGGTTTGTTACGACGCTTCGTAGACGAAGGCGAGCGACATCATGAAGCACTTACTCAGGCTAATTACCACCATGGACTCTTTGGTTTCGGCACAGAAAATATACAAATTACAAAAACATTTCCACTTGGGCTGAGGCAGGTCTGCTCTGACGAGAACAATCTCACAAATCACTTTTAGGAGTTATTGCACATAGGTGGATGGCTTCTTTTTAGTTCCAGACCACGCTCTCTTTCGCTCTCGCGCTCTCTCTCTCTCTCTCTCTCTCTCTCTCTCTCTCTCTCTCTCTCTCTCTCTCTCTCTCTTTCTCTCTCTGTGTCTCCCAACCAAAGGCCCAAAGGGGAACAAACACACACATATTCGCACAGTTATAACACTAATATTTAAGCGAGCGATCAATGAGAAGTGTTTGGCTGTGGATGGGGGGCAATAAAGCATAGTGACATTGTGGTCAAACAGCAGGGACTGCCAACCCTGGGGATGACTCAACACCAAACCTAAACAGCCCTTTCCCTTCTCCCACGCCTCGGACAATGTCCTACGCCCACCTCAACATGTGATTGGCTCTTCAAAACATGACAGTGGATATCAACGCCTGGCGTAATTGTAGTTGATATTGAAACTGTTTGGCTCCGGCTGCTTTGCTAATTAACTCATGAACAGTTGGCTCAACTAAGCACACACACACACGTATACACATACACAATTCATGAGATAATTAAACTATGCTATTCCAGACAGGAGAGAACGAGAGAACAAGAGAGTCGGGGAGAGAGAGAAAAAGAAAGAGAGTGTTAAAGAGAGAGAGAGAGCAGAGGTGCCAGTATTAACAAACACTCAAGAGCAGCATGTCAGTGATTAACAGTGGTGGAACAGTGGCTTAATTATATCCTGCGAAAGACTTGGTCAAAAAACCACAGAAATACGCTTAGGTTAAGGGAGAGTTAGACGTTACAGCAGTCTATACTATGCGCAGTCACCTGCCCCACGCCTGTTCAGACATAACACTTAAACCAATGCAGGGATGAAAAACATCACACAATAACTACTGAGACACCGTCAGAGACCAAGCCCTGTGGTGCATCAGTGTGGACCTTGCTGGAGACCAGCCAGTGGAGAGTCATGTTCTTGCATTCATTCCTTGTGATGAAGGAAGATTGGTCTCATGGCTCCCAGCTGTGAGGGGAGGCTGAGGAGTGAATCATGGGAGGACCAAAGCAGAGATGGGGAGATGAGATAGTGGAAGTGTTGGCTGCTCCAGCGAGGATCTGAAGATGTTTATCCCCCAACAAGAAGGTTGTACACAAACTCCTTTCCTCCTCTAAGCTTCTCCGACATGTGACTGTGATTCCTTCCTGCCTGGGAGATTAATGCAAACCTGTTGTTTGCCCTCCAGTGTATGTGTGTGTGGGGGTGTGTGTATGTGTTCGGGTGTGTAAGAGAGAGAACCAGAGAGAGAATGTGTTTTTTTTTTTGGTGTGTTTTTGTGTACGCAGAGTACTTTATATGTGTGTATGTATGTGTGCCTCTGCAAGTCCATGTGGCTTTGGGTCCGTGGCAGTGGTCCCCCAGGGAGAGACAGAGTGTGTCAGGGTGCACTGCTGTCATTGCCTCCTCTCTCACAGTCAGTAAATCCACCCGCTCCCTTCAGAAATAACATGTGCCCCCATACACTAACCCCCCCATTCGCCCAACCCCCCAGTCCGCCCCCTCCCCTGAACCCCCCAAAGATCCAATCTAAGCCCACTCTGAGCCTGCCTAGACCAGGTATTGATAAATACCCCTCTCTTACCCCCAGACGCTACAAATTACCGTATTAAAGGCCTTATAGGTATTATTTTTGCGGGGCTCTGACCAAATCAAACGAGATGTACCTCAATTGCTTTTGTCTGTCTGTCTGGCCTGGTGTGATGGAGAGGCTGGTGAGGATGTAGGACTAGGGGGTGGAGGGTGGAGGGGTGGCGTCATTCAGTCACAGCTAATCAATCCCAGATCGCAGGGTGATGGTTACAGAGGGTCTGGCACCACATGGTCTCCCCCGGCACGTGTGACTAGGGACCCGGGGGCTGAGGTTGGAGTGATGATTTCAGCTACACCAGAACTGTGAAGAACTCACACTTCTCAGCTATCAGCACCAAGGTCTCCCACAAAGACTGGGGCAGAGCGATACAGAGAAGGACCGATATCCAGGAACTGGGGAGAGAGAGGAAGAGATTGGGAGAGAGAGACAGAGAGAGAGAGAGAAAGGGAAAGCGAGAGAAAGAAAATGAGAGTTGAGAGGGGAGTGATGAGAGGTAGAAAGATGTCTGTATGCAGTTGAATTGTTATCATGCCTAGAGTCAGGTGCAATCAGTAGTGACTGTTAGAAGAACAGTTGTCTGCCCAGCTTATCAGAACAGCACCTCTCTGCTTCCTGTCTGCATTTGATTTGATTTGATGAAAGACGATCTACACACACACACACACACACACTCCCATACACACTTACACACCACATAAACACACACACTTACACACCCCACACACGTGTCGACCTTTGACACACTTCTCTATCAGAGCAGTAATCTCTCTGCGTCTGGGCAGAGAAGAGCTGCATAGAAGTTGACAGGCAGGCAGAGGGAGAGGGGGAGAGGAGGGAGAACAACTGGAGAGAGAAACATGGAGGGGGAGGGAAGGGAGGGAGATCAGGAAGGGAGGGAGGAAGAGGAGATGAAGGAAACGAGGAGGGGGACGAGACAAACGAGGTGGAGACAGGCGAAGGGAGGGAGAGGTGGCGAGAAAGTGAGTTCCAAGGAAAGAGAGCCAGAGGAGGCGAGCTGTAAGTTGGGGCTCCTGTGGCCGACTCCTCTCAGCCTGCCTGCGTCCTCACCTGGCCCAGATTGATAGTGACAGGGCGGATACGGAATCGCCTGTCCTCTCCCTCCAGCGCAGAGACACTAGTCTCCTCACACATCGTGGCTGCCGCAGTGGGTCAGGGGTCAACATCGAGGAATGCCGCACCCTCGCACCAAGCAGCCAATGAGCTCAGTGCATTCCAGACATAACCCTGGTGAGTTATGAGGTCTGTGAGCCACAGTGGCTGATGGGTAATGTAACAGTGTCACTGATGCTATCGCCGCCAGTCATCACTGTCAGTTACAATCATGCGAGGAGTGTCATATTTATGTATTTTCATTATAGTTTCAACACCAACACAGATCAAAGGGTATCTTCTGAGAGCAACTGGGACCAGGTGACATTGGGTCAGGTTTCCTGCTGTAAACAGCTTCAATGATCGGAATTAATACTTCAGAACAGCCTTCAGGTGGTTGCTTGGAGGCAAGACCTGGTCTCTCTCTGCACGTGTGAGTAGCGTGTCCAGGTTGGTGGATGAACAGGCCACGGCTCCGGTCGGCTTTCCCACAAGTCTAGTCATTGCTTTTTGGGACGGCGGTTTCCTCTGAGGTGACGTTCGCTTGAGTCAGGCTCTCTGTGACTCAGCGATCGCTGGTCACCGTTTCATTAATTAAGGCCAATTAGAGGTGTGTCCAGGGTTCTAACGAGGCAGCTAATTCCATGATTCTGGTCATGGCAGGTCTCTGCTTTTCTGGGCAGACCAGAGTGGACAAACTAAAGGACCGGAATACAGCCTCCAGTCTAAACTGTGAAAGAGTCATAAGGTAAACAGATGACCGCAAATTTGAATTGTATGAAAGACTACCAAACACTAGCTTAGACTCGCACACACACGCACACATACATGTACTAGTACAAAAAACATTTATCATATGACAAATGCGTTGTCTCTTAGCAACCAGTGCTGTTGTATGATTTGGTGTTTACCCAGACTGTAGCCTGCACTGCAGGACTGTGACCCGAAAACCTCCTCAACCTCTCTCTGGGCTCAGGCCTCTCAGCACCTTGCACGCACCCCTGGGGAGGAAAGTGTGCGTGAACAGACTACATGTGTGTGTGTGTGTTAGTATTCACATGTATCTGTGCATATGTGTGTGTATGCTTTGGTGTGTGTATGTGTGCTTATATGTGAGAGCGTGTGCGTGTGTGTGCACGCGCAGACAAGTGTGCGTGTGCGAGTCTGCGTGTGTGTGTGTGTGTCGTCAGTGATTCATCTCTGCGTTATTTTACCATGTGGAAATACAGTGCTGAAAGACACTGGCAGCGTCTCAAGTGACACCCTATTCCCTGCATGGTGCACTGTGTCTGACCCCCAGTCTGCCCAGAGGAGCACCATGTGGTTCCAGTCATAGGTAGCACACTAACAAGGGGAGAGGCCATACCATAAACGTTCATATTGTAAAAATACATGTGTGTGTAACGCACATGCCATCAGTTGCATTCCTGGTTTCCAATGTCACCCAGTCACGATATCTGGAAACTGAGAAGACTTGATGTTAATGCTCGCAGACTGACACTGTTGTTGTTTTGTGTTTCCAGACTATTTCACTTGAGCCCTTGTCTGTCTCCTCGCCCACAGAAAATACAGGTGAGGGATTTACAAAACAAGAATTCCCCTTGAAAAGAAGGAGAGAGAGAGAGAGACATTACGAGAGCTCTCCCTGTGTTTACCTTTGCAATTTCGTCCAATTTGTCTAAATTGCTGAGCCGACCTCTTAGCAAAAAACGCATGCCCACTGTCAAAAGGCAGCGAAATATGACTGATCACCTTCATTTTGTCCATTTGGCTCTTTGGCGCGAGTCTCTAAATTGTGTATTCTTTCCATGGCGCCAAACCGCCCGCCCTGCGTTTAATTAATTTCCTTTTATTTATACTGCTAAACTTTGCTGCATTTTTTGAAACACCACGTTTTCCTACGCTGAGGCAGACTGAGAGATTCCTGTTTAATCATCATTTAATGTCACTTAAATTGGCTCATTTGGTCGTTTAGTTGTGTCACAGAGGGAGCGAGAGTTTCTGGAAGAAAACTGACAGCAAATAATTTGTCAAGATCAAATTTTTAAAGAAAGATGGAATTACTGCCATCAGTAGCAATTGGAGAGTAATGCAGCCGAACATTTCTGGGGTCAGGGTAATGAGTAAAATACCTTTTCTTTTCATGGGGCAAAAATCTTGTACTATTTCCTTGTTGATGTGGCCTCTCTCCTGGATCATTGGTTTCAGAGAGAGATCAAGGCTGAAGGTTGCGGGTCTTCACTAAAAGCCTGCATTCATGTAGCCGGCAGTTTACAGGTGGAAACTAAACTGCTGCTAGGATAATATAACATGTCATAACCTCTCAGAGTCTAATAACAAGGATCCACGGACAAGATCATCTGCTTCCATCTGCTTATAAAACAACTTGTTATTTCATTTTCTTCCACAGACACTCTTTTGACATGTCTACGTCTTGCTCCTCGTCCACTAACCCGATGCCTTTTTAGGTTCTGAGTCTAAGAATAAACATCTGAAAGCTTACTTGATCCTGCATCTTAATCGTAGCTGTGTTTACCTGGAGGCAGGGCCGCCTCTGTAAGTGAGCCTTCAATCCATCATCCCCGTGGTGGGTAACCAGACCAGGCCTGTTTCCACCGGGGGCCCAGGCCTTCCTGCTGCAGGCTGGGTGGCAGAGGAGGGGGCCACAGGGAGAGCCAGGCAGGCCGGTTGGCTGGTGCTGGGGTACCTGGAGATGGGGATAAGGGCCTGGGTCTACAGGCTTACTGGATCAGAGGGCCGGGGCCTGGGATTGGGGCAAGGGTTTAGGGGTTAGAGGTTGAGTGTTAGGGGTCTGGGTCTAGGGGCTTGTTTTGAGATTGGGACTATAGGTCTGGGACCTTGGTATTGGTGCTAGGGGTTAGAGGTCAGGGGTTAGAGGTTAAGGTTCTGGGTCTTGGACGAGAGAGATGGGATCTTGGTAAAGGGACTTGTGGACTATGAGATAGGAGTAGAGGTGGGGGAACTGAGGGCAGGGCTAGGGGTATGGGTGCCAGGGGCCAAGGGCCACAACACTGGAGCTAGGGGTTTGAGACGGGACTAATGGCCTAGGTTTGGGCAAGAATGTAAGCAAGGCTTAGGACAGAGCTCCAGGACTTCAGTAGGTAAAGAGATTTGAAAGGCTTTGTCGAGGGCTGGTGAGTGGCTGGCATCTGGAGGAGGAGGATGGAGATGGTGCTGCGTGAGGCCAGGGCTGAGGCTGGGGCTCTGGGCAGGAGGGGAGGGTTGGTGATGTGTCTGGAGCTGGAGCTGGAGGCCATGCCCTGTCTGGGGGTGACGGTAGGCAGACTCCATCTCCACGCCACACGCATGGGAACATCTGATCAGGGACCAGCTGCATCACCTACAGCTCTGTATTATTCCAGCACGGAGGCCTGAAATAGCAGCCTGGCAGTTCATTTATTACAGCCAAGCCTCCGCTTTCTGTGTGCGTGTGGTTGTGTGTGTGGGGTAGTATGTCTGTGTGTGTGTGTGTGTGTGTGTGTATGTGCTTGCACTGTATACATATGTGTGTGGTTGTGTGGGTGATTGTGTGTGTGTGCGTGAATGTATGTGTGTGTGTATGTGTGCATATGTGTGTGTGTGTGTGTGTGCGTGCGCCTATTCAGTTACAGTCAGGATTCCCCTTCTGCTTTCTTGCTGGTTTTCCTCCACTGCTGAGTCTATGATTCCAGAATCCTACAGATCCTTTCATGTTGTTTAACAGGAGCCTCATCAAAAGACCATTCTGGAACATCACCAGATTGTATAGAGATCATCAAGTTATAGATTGTGTGTTGAATCAAGGGATTCCAGGAAATAAAATTCAGCACATCATCGTTTTAATGTTTGGTACCTCTCAGGTTTGGATCTATTACATCATAGGTACACATACTGACAGTGTATACGTAAAAACATACAGTACACACACACACACACACACAAACACACAAACACTCTCTCCATAGACGTTCCCAGGCTTACAGCTGAGATTGGGCTTCCTGCAGACTTGTTTAATGAAGTGCCAAGATGCTGCGCACCCTGTTCTCTGTCAGAGTAGATAAGCTTTGACAAGCAGGATATGCTTGGGTACATCTCAGCAGGGCCTGCTCTGTGCCCCGCCACCACCCCGTGGCACTGCGAGGACAGGCTCCAGGGGCCTGGCCGGGCGAGCGTTGAGGCCTGATTTGGAGAAACAAGCAATTAGCCGTTATTGATGAAGGGTCGCTGGTGCAATGCATCATGGGTGTGACACGGGTTTGTGTACCGTCGGGGCGAAAAAGAAAATAATTCTTATGCAGATGCTGTGTTTTCTCCGTGTACACTGAGGCACGGGCGTGTGTACTCCGCAGGTACATATGCAGGCATACACACACACACATACACACACACACACACGCACACACACACACACATACACACACACACGCACACACACACACACACAGTTACGTACACTACACAGGCACCCTTGTGAAAGTTCTTGACCCTGTTTCTTTATGGATCTCACATTATGTGATAAATCACAGCATCATGGCGGGGACAGTTTGATGACATCATTCACGCTCAATTTCCCGTCGCGAGGCGGTTTTTGATTAGGGCAGTAAATCTCCCTCCTCCACCTCTCCGCGATCCCTCGTTCTCGACCTCCGTCACTCTGTCCGTTCTGGAGCGAGATGAGGGGAACTCTTCACCTCCGTCCCATCCCTCGCTCAGACAAAAACGACAGGACAGTCACCCACACCCCTCGACTCTTCTGCATCGATGAACTCACAACCCTAAAAGTCATGACTGATGTTTTTTGTTTTGTCATTCTATTTTACTTTACCGTTCATAGCTCTGTTCTGTGTCAGTGGTTTGAAAGATAGTCTAATCTGTCAAATTGAAGATACTGTAATAATTTATCTAAGATGAATCCACCAAAGGGAGGAGTAAGACATTGTTTCACTGACAAGGAGGTGGAAATCCCCGGAGAAATAAAGAGTGGAAAGAGAGAGAGAGAGAGAGCTAGAGAGAGAGAGAGAAAGATAAATGGAGGGAGAGAGAGAGAGAGAGAGAGAGAGAGAGAGAGAGAGAGAGAGAGAGAGAGAGAGGGAGAGAGAGAGAGAGAGAAAGATAAATGGAGAGGGAGAGAGGAGAGTGGAGATTTAGAGAGAGAAAGAGAGAGAGAGTGAGAGACGCAGCCAATACACTGTAGGGAATATAAACTTACCAACTGGACTTGTAAGTCACAAGACTGAACCTGCTATAATGCTGTTTATGTAAGAATGATGCATTCTTGTGTTTAGAAGCACTCTAACCCCTTGACTATACATTTCACACAGAAACATGAAATTGGAATTCCTCTCTGCCACATCATTAAAAGTTTCCCCTGATTTAAGAAAACAACCATAATGCCTCAGACGGCCATTTTGCTTTTCCCTCCCAAAGGAACATCCACAATTTCTTCTGCCTGTCTCTTGTTACCCACCCATAAACACATCCACCAGGGCATCACAGCCCACATCATAATACCCCGGGGACATCCCCAACATTCTCCCATTCTACCATCATCCCATTCTAGAATTTGCCATTTCAACTGGCATTCCGGCTCTAGAACGTTCTGTCTCGGGTGTCAGAAAATAGCAGGCAAACTTCTGGGCTGCCGGCTGGCTCCTGCTCGCGTTATTACTGGTTGAAGGTAAACACTGCAGGGCACGGGGAGAGGGAGCGCGAGGAAACCAGGAGGAGCAGGTGGTTGTGGGGGATTTTGGGGCTTCTATTTAATGTCTGGTGGTGATTAGGGGGTAAGACTGGATGTGGAAGCCACAGCAAGGCCCAGACCTGGCCCCCAGATATCTGCTGCCCACTGTTTGTTTTACACATTCACTCTGGCAGATGGTTTTCGCTGCATCGTCCTGGGGCTGAATTAGAGAAAGTTATTACCTCCGTCCGCCATGGCAAATGGTAGGAAGAAAGAAGAGAAGATTCAGGGAAAAAAAGAAAGAAGAGAAATATTATTCGCTCAAAGTTTTCGGCGGAGGCTAGATATTTGAGATTCACGGTATATTTAGGACACAAAGGAGAACACATCACCAAGCCTTAAAGAATCAGCCTGATGCCTGGGAGGAATGTGGAAGGGCAGCGAGTCGATCCCAGAGGAAGGGAGTGGCAGTGCTTTTGTAGAAACCAGATCTGGGATCTCCTGAGGAGCGGCACAGTGGGCAGGGCAGCGAGCGGAGCACAGATGGAGATGGGTGTGAAGGAGATGCTCGTCCTTGAGGAGAGATGAGGTGGGGTTAGTGAGGGCGAGAGAGAGACAGAAACGCTGATCGCTGCATTCTCTCTTTATGCCATCGTCTTCCACCAACCACTGTTCCATATTTCCAACCTCTTGGTAAATGTTCGTTCGTTGTGGTTTAACAAATGACATTTTTGCGTTTTTAGAGCCCAACCAAAGCTGAAAAAATAGGTCAAACAGTAAGCCAAAGTTCAGCTGTGTTTGGCTCCCTGGCTGGCAGCTCTCAGCTGCTGAGTTTAGCCAGCCTGCATGGTACTGAGAGGGAGCAGTCACTATCACACTGCTCGCTGACACACAACACTGCTGATACAGAACCAGGACACGAAGGAGGTGAGCTTGTTTTTGTACGCCCGGCGCAATGGAACCAGTGGCACCGAAAGGCACATCACCCGCCCACCTGGTGCGTTAATTGGTTCGTCTGAATCAAGTTCACCTAAATGATCACGCGCACACAACCACACACGCAACCACACAAGCTCTGAAGTAGAGTAATAACACGTTAAGAGTGTGTTCAGCCAGGAGTTAATGTATAGGTATAATCAGTGAGGCTGGGAAGCCTGTACACAAGTACATGCCTATGAAACAGTCCATTCACGACAAGCCTTCATTTCACTGTGTCTATGAGAGGTGCTCGAGGTTTAATGGCGATCGCATTTCAGCCATAGGGATGAATATCGTACAGTGAATAGAGTGTATGGGTAAAATGAACCCTATGTTTGGTGGAAAAGGAGCGTTTGCCAATAACCGCACAAGTGCAGGGGGCCAGGAGTTAGAGAGAGAGAGAGCGAGCGAGCAAACTACAGAGAGGATAGAGAGAGTAGAGAGTACATCAGGGGAGAGAGAGAAGGACAGAGAAAGAGGAGAGAAGAGAGAGAGAGAGGGAGAGACAGAGAGACAGAGAGATAGAGAGAGGGAGAGAGAGAGGAGAGAGCATAGGGAAGAGAAAGAGAGAAATAGGGGCGAGTAAGGATGCTGTAATGAAGGGTTGTGAGATCTCAGAAAACAAACTGAAGCCAATCGACTTATTACATTATAGAAAGCCCTCCCCCCCTCCTCTTCCTTCTCCTCTTTCAACCCCCGTGTCTCAACACCCCCAAGCCACCACATATGCTGGATGTGTATTATCTAGATGGAGTTGAGATAAAAGTTTCCAATATCAGGCTTCTTCGTCTGCATAACTGAGCGTCACAATAACCTCGCCGATGCCAGACCTCTGCCACTCACATGGACTCCGTATCCCAGCATGCCTTGCACTCAGCCTGGCTTTGTAATGTCAATAATGGTGTGAGGCATGCGTGGATTAGGCTCTACCAAAATGAACTCCAGAGAGAGGAAGAGAGAGGGAGAGAGAGGGAGAGAGGAAGAGAGAGGGAGAGAGAGGGAGAGAGAGGGAGAGAGAGGAAGAGAGAGGAAGAGAGAGGAAGAGAGAGGGAGAGAGAGGGAGAGGGGAAGAGAGAGGGAGAGAGAGGAAGTGACTGTGAGAGAGCAAGTTACCTATAAAGGGAAATATTGATTGATTGATACCAGATACTTGTGACTAAATACCGTGTGTGCATGTTACCACCAACCCACATTGGTTTATTTTACCAATCAGAATTGGTTCAACTCGCTCCAACCACCCATGGAATCACTCATTTATCTGTGATGCAACTGTCTTCAGACAAGAGGTCATGTGTTTTTCCTCCATACAGTTTCAGCCGTTGAAGAGCTGGTCTAACCCCAGTCAAGGTGCCTGTATGTGGGCACAAGTGATGGCAAGGCACCTTCAGCAGGGCTGCGTGCTCAGTCCCAAACACAGACCACACTGACCACCGACAAGGCCTATCCAACAACATTCTGCATTTATCTAGAGCAGAGTAAACCCGTACCAAACATCTGTCCAGAGCGAGGTAATGGGGTAGACTTCGGAGAGACGTTGGAGAGACGTGTGCGGAAAGACCAAACCGCAGGAGGAAGTTTCCTGTCAGTGTTCTCCCATACGTGAACATGGCACAGTGTTTGCCAGGTGTCAACCTCAATAGATCCACAGCCTGGCATGGCAACGCTCCTCTATAGCTTTCACATGGGCTCTCCCCTGCAGACAGGAACAGACTGTGACAGGCCTGCAGTAAACACACACACACATAGTTACAGGCCCACACCAATAAACACGTAAACGCCCACGCTCTTACATACACATGCACACACACACACCCACCCACACATGCACACACACGCACCCACATACATAAACACATACGCACACAGATACACACAGGAAAAGTTTGTCTGGGAAGCCTGCTGTTTGGTCACATATGGACTGTATCAGATATGAACGACTGTGAACTACAGGATATCTCCTTCTCGGTTGCTGCTATAAGGAGGCTGTGTGTGTGTGTGGTGTGTGCAAACGTGTATGAGTGTGTGGTGATGTATGTGCGCGTGTGTGTGTTTGTGTGTGAGTGAGTGTGTGTGTGTGTGTGTGTTAGAGTGTGTGCTACCGTACACGATGACCTCCTACCAGAGGACACCTGTTCTGTATCGACCCCCACCATGCTTCTGAGCTGCTGGGCCTTATCAGAAACACATGAGGGAGGAGAGGAGAAGGGGATGAAGATGAAGATGTTTCAGTCTGGCAAGAGGGAGCCAAGACCCTCCTCCTCCTCCTCCTCCTTTCACTTACAAAGTTTAGACATGTTGAGGAGAGACCAGGCCAAAGACTTTTCACTTGGGAGGGACTGTCTGATAACAGTGATGCAGTACAACACGTGGAATTGAGGAGCATCAGCTCATGAATGCTTCTAGGGTCGTATGTTTCACAAAGCATCATTTGTTCTAATCGACAAAAATTGACATCAACATCTTTTTTTTATTGGAGCTATTCAAGTTGAATTCAACTTTTGCTGCAACAATTTTTCTTTGGACAGTTTTGATACAGCTGTCTCCTACATGTAATAACACATTCTACCTGTTCTGAGTTTCTGTCTCAGTTTCATCACACTGATAACAGCATGACCTACTCTACACTATTATAGTGTATTGTTACTGACTGTGCAGTGTATTTCAATAAAGCTCCGAAGTAAAATTAGGTTTCCATATATTTTCCAAATGTTGCTGATGCCACTGTCTGAGGATACATTGAAATATTTTTTAACAACATCACCAGACAAGGGCATCACCCTTTTCAGTGTTGACGCTTGAGTCACTAAGCATGTGATTTTACTGTTACTATGAAAAAGACGTGCTGTCATACCGAATGTTAATGAAAGCTCTTTAAGTACAACAGCATCAAAGCAGGTTTCCAGTTATCAGCATGTGTCTCTATTGCACCAAGAGGAAAACAAATGGTGGCTAGGCAGACCATAGTAGCCTTTACTGGTTCTGTATTTAGTTCTGTACCTCCATGTGAGTGGGAGAGTGGCAGTCAAAGCAGCCCCTCCACCTTGGGAGGTGGAGGGGTTGGTATGCCCTCTCTACTCTACCCTTGTTAAGAGCCCAGTCCTAGGAATTTAAAATAAATACAGGACACCACAGAAATGTTCACCTCCATCTTTCTGGACAAGAGTAGCTCTACTGTAAGAACCAGGACCCTTAAACACCATATTCATTATGGCCCAGACCTATAATGTGATTACATTATAGCTTGATAAATTAGGAGACATTCTCAATGAAGGGGGGATTTTCCGAACTTTGGTTATCCCAAATGGATTTCTCTCTCTCTCTCTCTCTCTCTCTCTCTCTCTCTCTCTCTCTCTCTCTCTCTCTCTCTCTCTCTCTCTCTCTCGGTATAGGTGGTTTTGGGCCTGGACTGTATTTGGTCTTATTCATTTCTCTTTTTCTCTTTCTTTACCTTTCCTTCTTTCTTTCACATGAGCCTTTGTCTCCCTCTCTTTCTCTCTTCTTCCACTCTTTCAGATTTGTCTTTCTCTTCATGTCTGTCTCACCCTCTTTCTCTCTCTCTCTCACCTTCTCACTCACTGTCTCAGTCTACCTCTCTCTCTCAGCACCTCCTCTCTCTGTGAGGTCCTCAGGTGAAGTGTATACTGTAGGTGTGTCTAATGAAGAAAACCTGCTGTTGGAGGTGTCGGTCGCAGGTACTGACACTGTAAGCCCACACTGACACTTTGATTCCCTTAGGACTCTCAGACATGTGCGCCGACACACATACACACACATACACACACACAGATATATGCACACACACACACACACACACGCAAATCACTTTGCTCACATTCACTCACACATTGGGCCACATGCAACACATTAACAGCGAGATCCACACCCCAAGGTTAGCCTACATCCTAACCAATACCAGTCTGATATTAGCCTCGATGCGAGACGTTAGCAGTGAGCTTCGGTGCGTGACCTGCAAAAAAACACCCGCTGCTACGCTGTCCAGATGAGCATGACCAGGCTCCACATAATGGTCGTGAGAGACAGAGCCCTCTCATGTAAAACTATCGCCATTACACGGCTCCACTTGGAGCTACCAAGGAAAGGGGCCTGTCACTCCGGCAGCACCCAGAAAGAGGCTTCCTGGCTGGGCTAGACAATAACAAGACCTGCGTTAAGAAAGGCATAGAAGGATCTTAACGCAAAGCTATCTTTCATCTACAGTATGTTAGTGTGTGTGTGTGTGTGTTTGGGTGTGTGAGAGCGTGTGTGTATGTGTACTCTTATTAAAAGCATTGCAGGCATTCTTAGGTTTGATACTGGACTTTGTCAGTGTTGAGAAAATGTGAGCGGTTAAATAAATCGTTCATGGACGACCGGAATTCAAATTGGTTTTCTTCACTGAGTGCTGCCATGTGTTCAATATCAGATAATAATGTTGGAAATCTTTCTTGGTTCTTTCATCACACAGGATATTTGGCTATACCATAAATGTAGTGTATCTCTGCAGTGCATCTCCTTTTATGCAAAATGAATAGTAAGAACAACATTATAACCGAGTTTTGATGATAGACACCATTTTCACAAGTCACCCTCCAGAAAGACTTGGCAAAACAGATTGTCTGACAGCACAGCCAGTCCTCACTATGAACACCCCCCCCCTCCCCGTACAGACCCACCAGAACAAACACAACACAGTCCCCATACATGTAACACCCAGTCCCCACTAAGCAGAGCACTATTGCATTTACACATCAACATGCACCCATCACAATGGCAAAGAACTGTCAGCCTCACACTGGCGTGATCAAGACATCACTTCCATCAGTTGTTGATGCCACAGCTGGTTGGCCTGGGTCCGTAGCCCTGATAAAGAGCTTGTTGTGAGGGCTCGGGGCTGGGCGGGAGGGGGGGGGGGGGGGTGTTGATGGTGCTGGCGTACAGGAACAGTGACAGTGTTTTGGGCCAGCCTGAGAGGCCTGGACGTGGGGGAGATGACTGCGAGAGCAGGCTGGAAGCCATGCAGCTGGTCAGGGTGTGCAGGGGGACAATAGAGAGGGGGAGGAACCCCTCCAGCCTTCCTTGGTGCATGGTGGGACAAGGCTATCTTTGTGCAGACACAGGTGCCTCCTGGTGCCACACACACGTACACACACAGTCACACAAATACACTCACACACACACACAAACCCATGCACAAAAGAAGACGACTTAATGGTATTGTGATTCCTGGTTAATTATGCATGCGATGTGACAATCAAAGTCATGAGTTTCCTGTCAGAGCTCTGATCAATGAGGAACAGCACAAAGGCGTGCGCAGTCCCTCTGTAACAGAGCCAAGTGTGTGTGTGTGTGGGGGGGGGGGAATCTACCAGGAGGTCTTTACACAGAGGGTGTTCTGTCACATGTGTTGTGTCACCTTTCTGCTCCTGTCAGGCCTCATATTCAGCTAAGTAACACACACGGCCTATCTGCCCAGTAACTGTATATAAGACACGTTTTCAAAACCTGCAACTTTTTGACCAAAAAATTCATTTAATCTTGTATTTCAGCCAAGTTTAAGTTTCAAATGTGGGAGGAAAATAAACAAACCGTAGCGATAAAAAGGCTAAAAAGCTGCTGAGTTGTTCTGTTTCATGCTGTATATATTTATATTTTAAAAAGTAAAGGGGGGTCCTTGAGAGAAAAAAAAGAGAGAAAAGTGTTTGCTGAAAAATCTTTGCTTCCCTGTTTTTCCTCTGCGGTCGTCAGCTGTAGCGGCGTGTTCGTTTCTGTGGCGACGCGTGCCAGACCTGACGCCACACGCGGCCCTGAAAGGCCTCATTCATGCGACGAGGGCCAGAGAGACACTGAGAGCCAACAAGACAGAGCTCTGAGAGAGAGAGAGAGAGAGAGAGAGAGAGAGAGAGAGAGAGAGAGAGAGAGAGAGAGAGAGAGAGAGAGAGAGAGAGAGAGAGAGAGAGAGAGAGAGAGAGAGAGAGAGAGGACATAGACCAGGGAGAGACCAGGGAGAGACAGTAAGATAGACCCGTGAGATAGGGTTAGAGATAGTTAGATACAGTTTGATGCAGATGGTCAGATAGACCAGAGAGAGATCAAACAGAAACTAGTTAGAGAGACAGAGAGAAAGACCAGGTAGAGAGTCAGAGACCAGAGAGAGCGAGAAACAAAATGACCGGAGAAAGACCAAACAGAGAGACAAGCAGACATGCAGAGAGATACCAAAGAGAGTCCAGAGAGAGAGAGAGACCAGATAGGGATCAGAGAGAGACCATAGAGAGTCCAGAGAGAGAGAGGGAGACCAGGTAGGTACCGGAGAGAGACAGTTAGGGAGAGACAGTCAGGAAGCATCCTCTTCTGAAGTCTCTCTTCTCTGGTCTCTCACAAGCTTCTAATGCTATAACTCTCTTCACACTCCATCAAATATTACTCCTCTCTCTTTCTCCCCCTCTGCCTCTCTCCCCTCTCCTCTTTCCTCTCTCCTCCTCCTCCTCATCCTCCTCCTCCACCTTTCCCAATTGAGGTTCGCACCACATCTAGACCCGCTGGGCTCGGGCCAGGGATGAAAGTGTACATTGTCCCTCTCCAGTTTCAGGTCAGGTTTCAAACATATGCCAGGGTGCGTTTCAAACGGATGCCAGGGTGCCCCCGTACGAGCCTGGCCACACTCAGACCACCTGAGCCTCAACGAAGACTGCCTGTTTGCCCAGGGAGGGCCTACTGTGTACAAAGGGTGGTGCTACTGTTTGTATGTGTGTGTGTCTGTGTGTGTATGTGTGTGTGTGTGCACACTGTTTTTTTGTGTGTGTTTGTGTACTTGCATTCGTGTGCGTGTGTCTTTGTGTGTGGTGAGTGTTTATTTTTGAATGATACAGGGTCTATTTTGATCAAGAGTGACACATCTTAATGAATGACAGGATCTCTCAGGTGACGCATTCGGCCTTAATGACACAGTGAAATGCTGGTTCCCTTTACGGAAAATTTAATGCAGTCCCCCCAAAAAAAGTACGAAAGAAAACAAGCTTGTGTGTGTGTTTTTCATCAGGAGAGAGGGTCTGCTACTAGGTGGCCCTGGATGGAATCTGAGCGGTCAGTCGATGTGTTGGAGTTTGCCGAGGTGGAAGTTAAATTATTGCAATGTTTCATAGGGGAAGACCAGTAATTGCTGTGGTCGACCACTCTGCATCTCCCTGGAACCCTTTTAGACCCTGTCAATTGGTCTTTTTACATCTTTAATTATGCTAAGTGTGAATCGTCTCAGTCTTTGAGTGAACTAACTTCTGAGCCTGTGAATTGCAACTTCTCTTTTTCTCTTTCCCTCCATCTCTCGCTGTCTTTCTCTTTCTTTCTTTCTTTCTGTGTGTCTGGTTCTCTCCATCTCTCCATTTATCATTCTCTGTGTCTCTTTCTCTCCAACTCTCTCTCTCTCCTTTTAACTCTCCTTTTCTCTCTGTCTGAATGAGATATGAGAGGTAGTGTCTGTGTTGGTGACGGGTGTGTTGTGGGTGCAGTTGCTGGGGAGGCCTGAGACTGTGTTCATATATCTTCATCCAGACCGAACCAGATCAGACCAGACCAGGCCAACACCAAGGACCAGGCCAGACCAGGCCAAGACCAGGGACCAGGCTGACATAGGCCAGCGGTTCACACACCATTTCACCTGGATGTTGCCTCCGCCAGCAGAGAGAAAAAGAGAGTTCGAGGGATTGAGCGAGAGAAAGAAAGCAAGATTCATAAGTTGAGTTGAAGCAGAGAGAAAAAGAGAGCGGTCAAGAGAAAGAGGGTGAGACGTAGAGAGAGAGAGAGAGGAGAGAGATGAGAGAGAGAGAGAGAGAGAGAGAGAGAGAGAGAGAGAGAGAGAGGAGAGAGAGAGAGAGAGAGAGAGGAGAGAGAGAGAGAGAGAGAGAGAGAGAGAGAGAGAGAGAGAGAGAGAGAGAGAGAGAGTACACGTAACGTTCCATATCCAGAATGTGTACAGTAACAACAGGACAAGCACCCAGAGGCAACAGTGAGATAGAAGAGATCCAGTTTAAGGGAGTGTGTCTAGAAAAGACACCAGACCAGACGGACACACAAAGAGTGTGATCAGCGAGCAGATCATTCTCCCTGTGATATCAACGTGTGTCAATACCCCACTCACAATCCAGACCCACAGATCTTTATCACAGACAGATCAAGGACTGGTCCACTCAGCACACCTCACCACGGGAGCCCTGACCCTTGACCTCTGACCCTACTGACCTGGTCTGACCCGGCCTCGAGCCTTCTCGCTGGTCGTAGAGCATGAAAGAGTCGGGATTGGCTGCCAGCAGGAGATCTAAAGAGAGGGGGGCGGAGAACAGCAGAGAACAAGGGCTGGAGATCAGAGAGGACGCTGTGGAGAGAGTGTGTGTGACTGCGTGTGTGCGTGTGTGTGTGTGTCAGAAAGACAGAATCTTGTAGATCACAGCTCATTAAGGTGCTCCAGTCACCTCTCCATCTGCACCTCCTTCTCCTCTACCCTAACCCTGTCAAGTTACCAAGATAAGACAACTAGCAGGGATATTTAGAAACAGATTTCAAATCAAAAGCAATTGCACAAAATGTATAATGGTGAACATTACTGTAAATAGCATTATATAATGTAAACTAACCTTAGACGCCATGGCTAAATTGTACTCAGGGAGAGTTTTGAACTAATGGCTGCCATGGTGCCTGTACACAAATACACACACACAGAGCACAAAAGATCTGACCAATTCCAGATTTTGCTTATCAGTGAGCACATAGACCCATGGAAGTGTAACATGTCCGTGAGGGTGAGGTGGGTACTGTAGGTAAACAAAGGAAGGCCTGTCCTGTGTGTGTATTTGTGTATGTGCGTGTTTACATCTGTGTGTACGTGTGTTTAAGTGTGTGTGTGTTTACGTGTGTGATTGTATGCCTGTGTGTGTGTGTGTTACTGCTATCTGATCAGCTGGAGTCCTGCAGGCTGCTACTACAGCAGTGTAGACCCGGGTCCTGCAGTCAGAGTGACTCTACCCTGCATGACAACTCCCAAACTCTGTGATCTAATCTACTTTGGGCGATCAGCCCTGGCTCTGCTCTCAAGTGGCCTCTTTGATTGGTCGCGTGGACCTCTACTGTGCTGTCAACTTTTTTTACTTTCTGTGTGTGTGTGTGTGTGTGTGTACGTGTGGTGTGTGAGAGAGAGAGAGAGAGAGAGAGAGAGAGAGAGAGAGAGAGAGAGAGAGAGAGAGAGAGAGAGATGAGAGAGAGAGAGAGAGAAAGAGAGAGACATTGTATATTGTGTGTATTGTGTGTATTGTGTGTGTGTGTGTGCGTGTGTGTGTGTGTGTGTGTGTGTGTGTGTGCGTGCGTGTGTGTGTGTGTGTGTGTGAGTGAAGGGGAGCTTGCATGAGGGCCACCTGGTGTACATGTCGTTTGCTGATCTGTGTGTGCACTTGCTAAGTACTCCTCTGTGTGTCTGTGTGCGTGTTTCTTTTGTGTGTATGTAACTGCATGTGTATGCCTAGGAGTGTGTGTGTGTGTGTTGTGTGTGTGTGTGTGTTATCCAAGTAGTTATGGACTAAGCCTGGCAGCCATCCCACTCAGGACATTTGACCTGGAAGAGGTTTTTTTTCTCTTCAGCCAGTGTTTTTTGCAGGCTGGCTCTTTTCCCCACGAAAGGCTGATTTTGCAGCCTTTTCCCCCAGCAAGGCTGAAAGGCTCTAAAGGGTGGAAAGCCAAATATTTTCTTAAATCTCCTGGACGCCAGGTTGCATAAAAGGTTCCAAAGCCGTTTGCATCAAACCTCAACGTCAAAACCACAAATTCTGTTTTTGTAGCCATGAAACTGCCCCCTCCGAAAAAAAAAGAAAAAGATTTCCATTCAGTTGATTCTTATACATTTATATGAACTAATAAAAAATGGTGTACTCCCCATAGGGAAAACACAGACTTATACAAATGAGTGTGTGAGAAAACTCAATATAGATTATCAATTAACTAGATACGTTTTTGACAGACTTGAACTCTCACCCAAATTGAAAACCCTCATCGTGCATTGTTTTATCCAATTACAGTTTCAGTAAGAGATAAACAGCTCTTATTATGGATTTTTTCAATTTTTCCCAATGTCACCCTCTGCTAATAATGACATGTCAACGGAGATGACCACAGTGTGTGCCTGTGTGTTTGTGTATTTGTGTGTGTGTATGTGTGTTTTCTCTTTCAGATTTTGGAATTCATGCATTCAGGTTCCCAGCATCCTAATAAACATACCCATTATAGACAAACGTGGCAAAGAAACCGCACCATGAGATAATCCATGTTCTCTTATCCCTCAAGTCTCCATCAACTCAACTCCATCTGACCATCGATTTGGCCCTGGTTCTGCCCAAGGTCCACACACCTGGTCCGGTCCAGACTGTTTCTACCTGTTGTGTAACTAGCATGCAGCCGTCCTCCCACACAGCACTGACACATCTACACAGAGATTCTGGCCCTGTCCAGCTCCCTGTAACGCCCAGCTAGGAGTGTATCAACACAGTGTACGCTATGGGAAACCACAGAACATCACGCACACACACACGCAAAGACTCATACACACAAACACATACACACTTGCAAGCTAGCACTTTCAAGCACATGCGTGTGCACACACACACACGCACACACACACCGCTGATTTAGCTGCCCACTTGAGATGTTTTTCTAGCTCTCGCCACCCAGAGCAGGGGGCATTAAATCCTGTTTGTCAACACAGCTATTTCTGTGAAATGTTCCTTGGCTTTGGTGTCTAATCTGGATTAGATTTATGCCCACCCGACCACTAGGATATTTTTACTGAAATCAACTTCACTGGACCGATAAATCTGAGGAAAAAAGTATTTTACAGATAAAGAACTAATTAAATTTGGGCATGTCATTTTGGATGGAAATTCTCATTTGGGCACAGTACCTAGTCTTAAGAGGTTAAAATGTTACTTTTCATTGTTATTAGTTGCTGTGGATGCTACATAAGGAACATTACTAGCAACAAATCAGAGCTAGGAAAAGGGAATAGTGATTTAAAAGTGCCACGTGTTGATGTATACAGCTGATGACGTGGGGTGTCATCTAGCTCTCAACAGTCAAGCTGCACACGCTCATTACAGCAGGATGAGGTCATCACCCACATATCAGAGTGGCTTCATTAACAACCAGGAGATTCTCCTGAAGACTCTCCATGCCTGCCACCAACATCACACACACACACACACACACACAGGTACACAAACATAAACACGCACGCAAAAACACACACACACACACACACACAGCCTGTGATGACAGCCTTCTGTCAGATGACACATAAAGCTTTTGATTACCCTCTGACCTCTGACCCCTCAAAGATCAAGGTCGTTATAGCAACAACCTCCTGCTGATGTCATGTGACCTCTGAAATGAAAGGATGGATGAATGGATGGACAGATGGATGGATGACAGGAAATATGGGAGGATGAAAGGAAAGGGGGAGAAATCTTAGAAATCCATTTCCTCAGGTGATCCTTGTAGAAAGTTCAGTGTTACTACGACACATGTATTGTGCATAACACAATAGCCAGCCTGCACAGTTTACAGTTTGCCTTTCTTTCTCTCTCTTTCTCTCTCTGTCTGTCTCTCTGTATCTCTGTGTCTCTCACTTCTCTTTTTCTTTCTTTCTGTCTATCTCTCTCTCATTCTGCCTCTCACTCACACCCTCTCTCGCTCTCGCCTCTCTCTTCCTCTCTCTGTTGCGTTATGACATCAGCTTAGGAACCTAGACAGGGGTCCTCAGGCAGGGTTAGGGTAAGGGGCATGGATAGAGGTAGCTCAGCTGTCCCGGGGAAGAGTGGACACAGCTGGAGAAGGCTAGAACACCCTTCCCCCCCCCCCCTCCTCCCCCCGAGGCTCGGTGAACCCTGCCACCCCCATCACAGAACAGCAACACACGGGACAATTAAATATAATTTAAGACTTAAGCAATTAAGCTCCCATCTTCTGGAAACACCTCTGGAGGTCCTGCTGCTAAGTCCATAAGGAGATGTATTTGGACAGGTTTTGGTAATGGTCTTGTGTGTGTGTGTGTGTGTGTGTGTGTGTGTGTGTGTGTGTGTGTGTGTGTGTGTGTGTGCATGCGTGTGCATTAATATACATTTGTGTGTGAGTGTGTTTATCCACGTCTGTGAGTGGGATGGGGGTGTGCATGTGTAAATTAATGTGGAGTGCGCATGTGTGTGTGTGTGTGTGTGTGTGTGTGTGTGTGTGTGTGTGTGTATGTATGAACATGTAATGTGAGTGTGTGTGTGCCTGTGCACGTCTGTGATCCATCTTAATTGCGGCCCAGGCGTAGGGTCAGGCAGGTTTTCTGGGGTTGCTGGTCCGAAGGCTGTGAGCCCCTGAGAGAACAGTCGTCTAAACGACTCGCTCCAGTCCTGCGCTGTAATCATCCCTGCATAAACACAGCCCACCCTGCCACTCGCATGCACACGCTCAGGAATAATCCCGTCTGCGTGCCAACCCCACACCCCCTCAGAGATTATTGACAGATTATGGGCCACCAAGGGGCTGGCGCTACAGGGGATCAACCCGGGGCAATCATTTAATTGGCCCTTTAAGAAGCTTTCTAAAACACTTCCAGAGGTCGTAGGTGTTAGTAAGCCCTGGTTCAGTGCGCATGAAACCATGCCGACTGTAGCCAGGATCTCAATGCTGTAAAGTAACTTTGTATCAGGTAGCTCACACATTCACACATTCAGACCACTGAAATGCCTGAAAACTCCACTTTCCACGCTTGTATCAACCTGTGTCTCTGCTAACTACAACCCAAACACTAGACTTCGACAAACTATCCATCTCCATCCTCCAGACCTCAACCAGCCTCAACCTTCCAGTCTAACTACCTCCCCCCACCACATCTAAACCTCTTGACACTAGCATCTGATGACTCATCACAAGACTCCCGTCAATGGCACAGAGGATCCAGTCCCTGTCAGTGTGGTGGCTGAAAGCGACAGGGGTGCTCTCGGACAGGCCTGGGGGGCCCCAGAGCTGTCACTGGGCTGCCCAGGGGTGATCTATCACAAACTCCAGAAGGTGGAACAGAACACACACACACACAGCACACACAAGGGCAGGGGGAAGCGATCCCGTCAGATTGTTCCATTGGCATGTTCTCCATGATCCTGGATGATGCAGTGCTGAGGCTAGTGTGCATCTGTTACAGTGGGTGCATGGGACACGATGATTTCTCCCAGAGCAGGTCGTTTATGATGCGCGCCCGTACATCTGAGCCTGTCAGAGAAGACGACGCGTCGCATTTGGACCCTCCAACAGCTTCTGCTTCCACATCTGAGGACTGAGGAATGTGAAACATGATGAGCTAAGAGAAGAGGGAGAGAGAGAGAGAGAGAGAGAGAGAGAGAGAGAGAGAGAGAGAGAGAGAGAGAGTGAAAGAGAGAGAGAGAGAGAGAGAGAGAGAGAGAGAGAGAGAGAGAGAGAGAGAGAGAGAGAGAGAGAGAGAGAGAGAGAGAGAGAGAGAGAGGAGAGAAGGAATAAGAGAGGGAGGGGGAAATAAGAGATAGACAGAAAGGACAAGACAAGAGAAATAATAGAGGGGGAGGGAGAAAAAAAAAACAAGAGAGAAAAAGAGAAGAAGAAAGAGAGAGGGAGACTTGTGAAAAGCCAGTTCTCCACCAAGAATGTGCTGCAGCATCAGGAACAGACACAAACAGCCATCCAGGCAAAGCATCCAGATTGTTTGGTTTCCATCAGCTCCGAGCAGAGCTCCAGCCCTGCAGCCTCCGGGTGAAGGGAGGAAGGTTGTTCTGAAACTGGCAGCTTCGTCCATCTCTCCATGGGTCATCTGGACCTGGAGCAGAGCTGTCAGGAAAACATGGTGATAAAACACTCACCACGATACCACACACACACACACACACCTACACACTAGCACACTAGCACGCTGAACACACACGCAAGCGCTGACCACAAGAACACACACACACACAGAGCAGTGCCATGGACAGCCTATCCATAGACCTGTCACACCCTTAGTCACTCCTCAGGGTCCCTTAGCACTGAAGCCACAGCAAGATGGTCAGGCTGGATCTGCTGATTACAGCTTGGAGGAATAACATCTTAGATGGATGGATGGTTGGATGGATGGATGGATGGAATGGGTGGAAGGCATGATAGGGTCAATGATGGGCTCAATGATGGGTGTAGGAATGGATGGATACATGGATGGATGGATGGATGGATGGATGCATGGATGGATGGATGGAAGTGTCTTTTACCTCCATGTTTCCTTCTTCCTCTCTCCCCACTCTCTCTCTGGCTGACTCAGCTCTCTCATTCTGCTCACCACTTCTCCACTTTCCACTCCATCCCTCCTTCTGCTGACTCACCTTCTCCCTCCCTCCTCCTTCACTCCTCCACCCATCTTCCTCATCCTCCTTTCTTTTCCTTCACTTTTGCTGACTCACTTCTCTTGTCTTTCCAACCCCCCCCCCTCTTTCCTCCTCTTGCTTCCCTTCAACCCATCTATCAGTCTCCCTGCTTCCCTCCCTACATCCCTCCTTCTATCCCTTCCTTCCTCTGTTAGTCTGTCTATTAGCAGTCTTGTTTTTGTGCGGCACCACAGTCGTCCATCTGGTATAGAATTTGGACGAGGACTGATAGGAGAAATTGGACTAGAACCAAAACTAGGACCAAGATCAGAACCAGGACCAGTACCAGGACCAATAACTATATTTTGTGGGCCACAACCCATACCTCAGAACCCGGAGTCCAACACAAAGCCTGCTGGCCTGACCTGGCCTGGACCCAGCACCACCACTAAAACCCAGACCAGAACAGACCCACTCAGCCAAGCAGCTGGTCTGGCACTGGGACAGCTCGTTTGAGTTTGTGCCTCAGTGGCTGGTTTAACAGTAACAGAACCCATGTCTTGATGGACCGAGACCAGGAGGCACTGTCTGGGCCTGCCGTACGCTCTCACCACAAGACGGGAAAACACACTTTCACCAAAACTCCTGTCAGAGCGCAATAACCTGTGCCCTCTTTCTCTCTCTTTCCTTCTGTCTCGCTCTCTTTTTCTTCGTCTTTCACTTTCTTCTCTTTCTCGTTCTCTCTCTCTGTCTTTAGATGTTTGGCCAGTCTAATTTTGTCCTAATGCACATTAAAACGGTTATCCTGACAGATCAGTCTGCAGAAAGGGGCTGTACATGTATATAATGAGTCTGACCCCAGGGGACTGCTGGCACAGAGGGTGAGGGGGAGAGGCAAGGTGAGGGGAGGAGAGAGGAGGAGGAGAGAAGGGGGAGACCAGAGGGGAGGGGAATCTCCTCAGGAGAGAGGGGGGAGGAGAGAAAGGGGGAGGGGTAGAGGGGGGTGAAGGGAGAGGGGGCCACCACTTAGGACTACTGTGAATGATGTATTTTCAATTTCACACCTACATATTATCTAAATAATAGTAAGACATTTGCGAAGTGTGGCCAGTAAAGGAGGGGGAATCTGTACACAGAGAGAAGGTGGGTGGACAAAAAGAGAGAGAGAGAGAGAGAGGAGAGAGAGAGAGAGAGAGAGAGAGAGAGAGAGAGAGCTGTGTAATATATTGTACAATATGGAAACAATTACTTCTTGGCCAGGTTGGATTTGGCATGGCTTAGCAAATCTGCTGTGGCCAGGACTGTGACTGAGTTAGTGTGTGTGTGTGCATGTGTGTGTGTGCACGTGTGTGTGTGTGCATGTGTGCGTGCGCCATAGGGAGGAGATTCAGATTGAGAGAGAGAGAGACAGGAGGAGCAAGACAGAGAGAGAGAAAGAAAGAGAAAAATAGGATAAAAGAAATAGAAAATAGAGACATGGGCAGCATGCCTGAATCTGTGTGTGTGTGTGTGTGTGCTGAGCATCAGGACCTGTGGACAGTGTTCATCTTCACCATGTCCTGGTAGAGGGAGGTTGTTGACCATATTCTGACCAGCTGGCACACAGCAGTGGACACATGCAGCTTGGCTTTTCCAAACATCCTGAACGGTACTGATGTCCAGGCACATGGGCTGGACAGTTTTATACGTTAGGGCAGTCTGTGTGTGTGTGTGTATGTGTGTGGGGGAGAGGAGGGTGGAAGGTTCGGTGTGTGTTTGTGAGTCTGTGTATGTGTGTGTGTGTGAGTGTCATTGTGTATGTATGTGTGAGTGAGTGAGTGAGTGAGTGAGTGTGTGTGTGCGAGCCACATGGGTGATTCTGGTTCTGAAGTCAGACACTGCCATTGACCTCCTTGACTTGATGTCTCTTGTTTCCAAGCAACCTCCCTAGCAACCTTTCTGAACCCCACCGACCCCTGACCACACACCCCTGGCTTAACCCAGCCACCCGCCAACACACAGACACACACTCACGACCTGACGGATGGTGTGTGTGTGTGTGTGCTTGTGGATGTGCCGTTCGTGTTGTTACTGGTCCGGTGATGAGAGCGAGCGTGTGCAGTAGGTGTGAGAGAGGGAACCGTTGAGGATGGAGGGATGAAGTCGGGAGAAGGAGAGCGGAGCTGGAGCACCTTCGCTGGAATGTGACAGCGTTGTTTCATTGTTTCAGGATATGAGTCTGTTAAACTGCTGCTCAAGATTCAATCCATCACCTCATAGGAGAGCTTATAGCTCTAAAGCTTCTCTCTGTATCTCTCTCCTCTCTCTCTCTCTCTCTCTCTCTCTCTCTCTCTCTCTCTCTCTCTCTCTCTCTCTCTCTCTCTCTCTCTCTCTCTCTCTCTCTCTTCCTCTGTTTCTGTCTCTGTTTCTCTCTTCTCTCTCCCACTTTCTCCTCTATACTTCCTCTCCCCTCTCTCTCTCTCTCTCTCTCTCTCTCTCTCTCTCTCTCTCTCTCTCTCCCTCCCTCTCTTTCTCTTTGTTCTGGTGTGTGTGTGTGTGTCTCACACATGTGGATGTGATTTCACTAATCTGTCCAGCTCAGGGAGAATCCACAGCCAGACAGAGAGACCTGAGCGATTGTATTTGTTTCCAGAACATGACACTCCCCCACCAGAGAACATTGTTCGACAACCACATGTAGAGAGTGACTACTCACTGCGCTGCTGAGAAACAGGGGATTTAGTAGGCCAAATATGAAATCCCACCGCACAAACCAAACAACCCCCTTTTTTTAAATGTATCAATAAAAAGGTTACTTGAGATTGATGTGAGCGTATAGACTATGTGTTGGTCCTGTCTTGATTGACAACCAGACTTTGGCAGCTCAGTTCCCATCTTCTGTCTATGTCCCGCCCCATGATCCATCCCAAAGCTGTCAATCAAAGTTGAGCAAACAGTTTTCAGAGGTGTTGAGGGATTTATGGGGGATTTATTTGAGGGGTGGAGTCAATTTTGAGTGGAATGGTCCAGTTGAAGTTACAGTATGAGGCCATGTTAGAGATGAGATGGAGGTGGAGAGAAAGAAGGAATGGACGGAGAGAGAATGAGAGAGAGAGGACCTCCTAAACGCTGATTTCTTTTTTTTAAGTTCCGAAAGTAAACCGCAGAAAATGATTGCAGCCCCTGGGAAGCTTATTAAAAGCCTGTAAAATGGAGTCCGGTAACACATAAAGCTATGACCGGTCTCTCTCTCTCCCCGGCTTTTGAGCATTTGAGAACAGGCCATGACAGCTTAATGAGACACTGGCAGTGTGGGGTGGACAGTGTGAGGAGCCTTGCTGCTCCAGAGACCAACTGTAGGTTTGACCTTTGAATCCAACCAGCCTAAAAGACCGGTAGCCTTCATCTGTAAATGCAGGACAATTTCCATGATGTAGTTTAAATATGCTGCTTCAGTACTAAAGTATGAGTGTATCTGTGTTCCACCTTGAACTTAATTTTTCAAAGCCACCCCTCACACTTTTACACACACATATAGGCGTGTACACACATACACACACATATAGGCGTGTACACACATACACACACAAACCAAGACAAAATCCACATGAGGAGGTTCACGTCTGGACAAATTGGAGTGAAGTGTTGTCAGAGGACACGCAGACGATTGGAAGGATTAGCTGGCAGGACCTGCTTTAGGTCACAGCTAACCACTCCTGATTGGTCCTCGCTTGGATAACAGGAAGCTGGCGCTAAAAAAACACCAATAATCAAGACCCTCTGGTGCGATGTGCAACTTCAGTGTCAGGTGGGGTCAGGAGGCAAACTCAAAAAGATTGGAAGGCTTCACTGACCCAGGAAGTACGACACTGACCCAGGAAGTACTTCCACTAAGACAGCCACAGGAGCAGCAGGCCATACAATGGGAGGTTTTCACTCACTGTAGGAATGTGAGGGTCTGTCCTGGGAGGTAGTTAGTTTATAAACTATCTCCATTTCCTCATCTGCAGTAACCATCACTGAATCCACACTCGGGCAATTACACAGGGCCTTCCAGGTTTATCCTTCCTCCAGTAATTAAACAGGTCCGATTCTCCACCCTGAACCACAGCGGCCAGAAAGGAAACTTACCCTGACAGGAAATTTCACCAAAGTAATGAGACCCACGTTCCTGACATCCACATTTAGGCCCAGACGTGAAAGACACCTAATTCTGACAATTACAAGTTCCTCGCCGCCTCTCCCCTACCTCTCACCCTCCGAAGAAGAAAAAAAAGAAGAGGTTGAGAAAGAATGTGGAAGAAACTGAGATCCATTCTGTAATTCAACCCAGACATGGGCGAAGGCGAGTGTTTTGTGGCCGAGTTGGTCTTAGAGAAACCCCAGCCTACACCAGGATGCCGGGGAATCAAAACATACGTATCCGCCTCCCCAACGCTGAATATTAATCAGCATTTAATAAAATGAAAATAACCTGCTTGCCACTCCAAATATTATGAATGTGACACTACCTTTATTTTCATTTTGCCTGGCTTTTGCTGAAACCTAAAATCAACAGCCAAGCATTCAGGCCCGCTGAAGAGAGAGAGAGAGAGAGAGAGAGTGAGAGAGAGAGAGAGAGAGAGAGAGAGAGAGAGAGAGAGAGAGAGAGAGAGAGGAATAAGACTTGAGAGGGAAAAAACTATAAAATAAAACAAATAGATATGGTAGAGTAGCAGTCTTTGGACACGTCTCACCTTGGGCCTGTTCGGGTTGAGAGGCTATTTTGTAGCGGTGTATTAATACTCGGTAAAAGAGTGTGAGTTGGCATGGGAGGCAGAGATCTCCTGCGCTTATAGGTTTGTAAGAAACCAGTGGTGTCCCATTTCACTGAATACACTTCTTCAAGGGCTGCAAGATACTGCTCCTCATTTTAATTGATTTAAATATTACAAAAAAAATCGTGACTGACTGTAATTTCTACGTGCACTGTTTGCATGTTGCTTTGGAACAGTTAATGAATAAAATGTCAAATGTAATTTCAACCAGAGGTAAGAAGACACTGTAGTGCTGATGACATAGCTAAAACAGCACATTCAACTTTGAAAGAAGAATAAATCTTCCAAATCACAACAGAGATTAAAGCTGGCTCTGAGTTACATCTGCTTCCATATACTCAAAACTATACCTGCGGACCTGGGCTTGGCTCCTAGGCCTGGGCCTGGGCTTGGCTCCTAGGCCTGGGCCTGGGCTCCTGGCTCCTAGGCCTGGGCTTGGCTCCTAGGCCTGGGCCTGGGCTTGGCTCCTAGGCCTGGGCCTGGGTTTAGCTCCTAGGCCTGGGCCTGGGTTTAGCTCCTAGGCCTGGGCCTCGGCTTGGCTCCTAGGCCTGGGCCTGGGCTTGGCTCCTAGGCCTGGGCCTGGGCTTGGCTCCTAGGCCTAGGCCTGGGTTTAGCTCCTAGGCCTGGGCCTGGGTTTGGCTCCTAGGCCTAGGCCTGGGCTTGGCTCCTAGGCCTGGGCCTGGGCTTGGCTCCTAGGCCTGGGCCTGGGTTTAGCTCCTAGGCCTGGGAGCTAGCTCTCGGGTCTGGGCCCAGCTCAACTATAGAGTTACCTGTTTCTCTTCGTGTGAGTGTAAAGTGTATTCATATGCTCCTGTGAGGCCTGGGATGGGAAGGAGACTGTTTTCCCAGTGATAAAATCAGTTGGCACCTAGCTAGGAGCTGGAGTGGCCGGCCCTTGGCACCGCAGCAGAGTACTCAGGCAAGATGAGAACACGGCCACACACTCACACACACACACTCACACACGCTTACGCATGCATGCACACGCACGCACGCGCTCACGCACATGTCTTCACATGCTGACAAACAGACACACACACACACACACACACACACACAAGCAAGACAAGCATGACATGCATGAAACTCAGAGTAACAGGATGTCTCTGTCTGCCTGCAGGTCGTGTAGCATGTTTTAGCTCTTTCTACATCCAGTCCTTCTAATTGAAAAAAAAAACATTAGAAAAGGAAATGACAAATAAATCACCCACGTGGCTTCCAGAGCACATGAGAGCAGCTCATTGTGGCAGATTAAAGCTTTCTTTAATCTGAACTCAGTTCAGAAACACAGTTTACAGTAAAAGGTGCAGATCCAACTACAGTGTGTGGTTGTGTGTGTGTGTGTGTGTGTGTGTGCACGTGTGTTTGTGTGCGCGCGCGTGTGCGCGTGAGGAGGTGGAGTGTGGCTCGGTATTATCCTTAGGAAGACTGTCTAAGCTCTCCAAAAGCCCCATTAGAGCCTCCGACGTCACGTGTCCCCAGTGTCTGTTGTCCTGCGCCTTAGCAGGGGACACGCCGCACACAGCCACTTCATTAAAAACGACTCCCTCCAGAAAAACACAGATAATGACTCATAACCAGGGGACCCGAGCGTCCCACTTTGATGTGAGATGTTTCTGTTACGCCCCGCGTCGACGCGTATACAGTGCCGCCAGACAGAAACACTCACTCAGTGGGGGCAAGGGGTTACTATTTTACAAGCCTGTCGCAGGATGGCGGGAAGTGGTGCGGGGTAACGTGAGCGTGTGTTTTCGGTGTGAGACAACATGGCTGCTGTACTGGAATAGGCTGACATTCATCAGGGTTTATTTGCCTAGTCAGCTGATAGCAGGGCTGTCTGCCGAGGAGGGCTGTTTGGAAAAGCTCAGGCCGGGATCTTGTGCTTTAAACTGGAGTTGCAGGACAAGCTTAGTACACAGCACTGGGGTGCTGGAGGCGTCAGGGGTCAGGGGCGATATGCAGGTACCTCGCGGACGCACATGGATGGATACACATACGGGCAAGCACACACACACACACACTTGTAAGACACATACACACAGAGGCGCGTACACATACACAGGCACGCACACGGGCACGCACACACACACATACTCAAAGACCCCCCCCCCCCCCCACACACACACACACACACACATCCTGCCCAATGCCCATGCAGGGAAGGCTGGCACCATCCTAAACTGGCATCCTCCTTGCCAGGTGTTTGCCCAGCATCCTTGTGTGCAGTGGTCACATCCCCTCTCTCCCCCTCCCCCCTCCAGCTTCACCAGCAGCCAGGCCAAGTTCCTCCTGGGCTCCCCGGAGATGGCTCACCGGCCATGGGCATTATTAAGGCCGGAGGCTGGGGTCACTGGAGGTAAGAGCAGGGAAACTCGAGCTTTTTAATTACAGGCCTCAGTGGTGATAAGCAGTCACGTATGCCTTTACAACTAGCAGGAGGCAAGGGGACCAGGAGGAGTTCTGGCTTGGTATCAGCCTGGTGGTAACACACACACCCATTCCCCTTTGCAATGTGTACAGTTAGCCTTCGACCCAGGAAGTCCAGAGGATTTGCTTGTTGTCCTTTACATTACCTGTCTCACTGCATAGACAGTATAGTGGACCAAGGAGAGGAGACAGGTTAGATGAGTGTTCTTCAATCTTGTACCTGGGAGGGATGGAGGGAGGGGAGGAGAGAGAAGAGGAGAAGAGAAGGATGGAGGGATTGGGGAGGTGGAGAGAGGGATGTTAGGAGGAGGAGAGGAAGACGGAGGGAGGCGGCCAGGGGAGAGTGGGGGAGGAGAAGAGGGCAGAAGGGGGGAGACATGCAGTAGCCAGCTAAAGAAATCAGACACCATCAATTCCTCATTTGGCCTTCCTTTCAAGATGAACAAGATGACCATGCATCGAGAATAGATTACTTTATCTGACAGAGAGACTCAGAGAGGAAGACAGATAATTAGACCATACCCTGTGGTGAATTCAGAGAGCCCACACTAGGAACACATCAACCACACAGAGGGGCAGAGGTGACATAAACGTGTCCAGGTTACATCAGAATGACATCATTAGGCTATCTATAGACACACAACTGGGGTTGCAGGGGGGGGAGAGAGATAAAATAGTTAAAGATTAGAGACAGAGAGACAGAGAGAGGAAGTGTTTGGCAGCGGTGAAGTTCATGTTCTTGAACAGGTGCTCTGCTTGGAAGGTTCCAGAACGCAGGGAAAGGCCAATGACAGCAGTGCTGCAGGTGAAGAGGTGAATCACTGAGTTTGGAGAGTCTGACTAAGTCCAAGACTCACACACACACACCACATAGACACCACACATATACACACACACACACACACAAACACACCGCATAAACAGAGTATTCTCTCACACGTGCACAAACCCAAATAATTTCACATGCAAAATAATACACACACACACACACACAGGGTGACACAAGGTGAACCTTGTGGCTATTGCTCCATGCTTGATTGACATCTACCCTGCCTCTCTGATCATTGCTAATAATCACGTTCACCTCAACCCTTTCACCTCACATCACCACAGGTTCTCTGGCTGGAACACCCACACGTTCAAACATGTTCCAGTGATGGGACTGTGGCCTGTTCCCAGAACGCAGGGAACTGTGGGTGCGTCCATAATACAACTTCTGTCGGGTATGGCGAAACACATGTAGCATCTACCAGACCACAAACAAAACTCCTACTCCACAGAAACACTGCCGAAGTACTACATCACATTCCAGTGTGAAAAGATTTGTTACGGAGCTTTCTTACATGTGGTGAATTTCACTTTTTCTTAAAATAATGTGCTTACTGTGTGTATAATAATATCTTCACAGTGTGTTTACTTACTAAATGGAATCACTAGATTTGGACTATGAACAAGTCCAACTATATTTAATATCTAACAACAATATCATCACACTCACTCACATAAACAGTTTCAGCCGTGGAGTGGTGAGGTCGACCCCGCTGCTGCACAGCAGCAAGGCAGACACATCCCTGAACCACGGCTACGTGAACCAAAACACACAAAACATGCAAATCAAACGTGCCTATGGGAGCGAGCGTGCCCTGAGGGTGTGTGTGTGGGTTGGAGGAGCGGACGGGAGAGCGAGGAGACGTCGAGGGAGGACTGGCGAGCGACGCGGAGCCTGCAGCCTGGTGAGGCCCGGGCGGTGGAGAGACGGGAAGAATGTGCTGTGTCATGTTGGAGACCCGGAGCAGCCAACTGAGGTTTCACCGTGTCAGAGCTTTTATCTGCTGGCTCGTCTGGCTGCTGGGTGTGTGTGTGTGTGTGTGTGTGTGTGTGGGAGGGAGTCTGCTCCATTCTGCTCTACTCTGCTCCTTTCTCACATATATACACACACACACACACACACACACATTAGAGCCCATACATGCAAACATGCACAAACACATACAATAGCACAAGGACAGATGCATACACCTGCAGGTAAGACAAGTACACACACAAACCCGCCACCACACACACACACACCCAGCCAGCCACACACTTTGTGCTCCATCCGTTCACTCAGTCATTCAGAGAGTTTTCCACTGGCATGAGCCTCCCGCTGACAACCACCATTCCTTCATTTACACGCACACACTCCACACACACACACACACACACACGTACTCCTCCACACACACACACACACACCTCTACACACAAATGCACACACACACAGACTTCTCCACCTACATCACACCCTTCCATCCACCATCTCTACATACATACAAACATACACACACCACAACCACCTCCTCTACACACAGACACACACACGGACTACAACCAAACCTTCTACATCCACCTCCTCCACACACACACACACACACACCACCCCATCCATCACCTCTACACAAACACATACACACACACACACACCACCACCTCCAACCCCCTAGGTTCAAACCACCTTTACTGCTCAGCACTAAGGTGTGGATCTGTCATTAGTTAACTTGGTCTGGCGGAGCCCACCAGTGTTATTGTTAGGGCTGGGTATTTGCACAAGCAGTATCTTTGGAGAGAAATCCTACCTCTGTGGCTTTTCTCCTCAGTCTGACTCTGAGTGGATCCAGTTTCCCTTTCTCCTCCACATCACCCTTTTCTCTCTCCCCCTCTCCCTCCCTCTGTCTCCCCCATACCTCATGGTCTCCTACATGGTCCTCCATGTACTCATCAGGGGAAGAGCCCTGGGGTATGATATATCCGTTTACTTTCTAAGGAAGATATAGAAACATAGAGAGAGAGAGAGAGAGAGAGAGAGAGAGAGAGAGAGAGAGAGAGAGAGAGAGAGAGAGAGAGAGAGAGAGAGAGAGAGAGAGAGACAGACAGACAGACGCAGACGTAGAGAGAGAGAGAGATGTAGAGAGAGAGGGAGAGACATAGGACATAGAGGGAAAGAGAGAGAAAGGGAAACATAGAGAGAGAGAGAGAGAGAGAGAGAGAGAGAGAGAGAGAGAGAGAGAGAGAGAGAGAGAGAGAGAGAGAGAGAGAGAGAGAGAGAGAGAGAGAGAGAGAGAGAGAGAGAGAGAGAGAGAGAGAGAGAGAGACAGAGAGAGACAGAGAGAGAGGCGAAGAGTCTCGTTTGAAAAGGTGTTATGTGCTTGATAATTCTTGTTCAAACGTAACCTGGAGGTTCCTGATGCTCTCATCCTGTGATCTGTGATCACAAAAACACACGCGTGCACACACACACACACACAAGGGAACTAAAAATCACTAGATAAGACCTCTCCTCTCTCCCCTCCTCACCTCTCCTCACCCCATCTCTCCTCTCTTCTCTTACATCCATATTCTCATCATCACAGTTGCAGTTATAAAACTCTGGCTCATTCTCCTAACCTCCTTCCTCTCTTTGGGGTGTCCAGGAACGCCCAGAGGAACGCCAGGCAGACATGAGCTAGCAGTTGACTCCCAGTATTTACTCTGGATTCTGACGCCCTGCCTCGAAGTCCAGACGAGAAGTTTCCCAAGGCCCAGGGGTATCCTTCAGAATGACCAGAACCTGCAGCCCCTGGGTAAACTGTCCATTCTGTGTGGGGGGAGCATGTCATAACATCCCATTATGGCTGTCATGTCATGGAAGTCTACCATTACCTAAATTGTCACATTACTGTATGCAGTGTGCAAATTACAGGGGGGTTTGGGGGGGTTTTGACCACCCTAATTAAGACTTGGACCCCCCCCCCCCCCCCCCCCCCCAAGAGGTAAAAACAACAGGTCGGGGGGTCGATACATTTATATATCGTGCTTACCTGTAATCTTAAATATGACTTTACACCCTGGAGAAGAATTGACCCCCCCTATTGTCATTGTATAATTCGTACTCTGACTCTATGGTTCTAATGTCATGCCATCACCATTCAAGTGTATCACCTGCAGGTGTAACTTACAATACATTAGAAGAAGAGAGAGCATGTCTTCACTAGAAATTATGACAAATCGAATGTGCGTGTGTGTCCTGTATGGGGAGATAGACCACTTACACACCATATGTCTCACTGCTGATCTCACTAGACATAACCAACTTAGGGTTAGTGTCAGTTTATATAAAATGTGTTGTTTTATTGTGAGAGGACATGGTGTGGGTGTTGTGTGTGTCTTGTAAACATCTGAAATCAGCCTGAAAGATATATGGCATGTGTGTGTATGTGTGTGTGTGTGTGCGGGCAAGTGTGTGTGTGTGTGTGCGGGCGTGTGTGTGTGTGTGCCACAGGTGTTAAGGTCCATACTGAACAGGTGTCTTGGTATGTGTTTCATGCAGTACTTAGAGATAAACTTAGAGATAAAAACTTAGAGATAAATACACATATAATTATCTGAGAAACTTTCTCCCACTCATCTTCCTCCACCTCTTCCTGCTCTTCCTTCTTCTCCTCCACCTCTTCTTCATCATTCTACACCCTCCTTTCCTTCCTCCTTCTCCTTCCGCTCCCTTTCTTAGACATCCTTCTCCTTCCTCTGCTTCTCCTTCTCTTCATCCTCTCATCCTTCCTCCTCTTCTTGCTCTTCCCTCTTCCTCCACCTCCTCCAGCTCCTCCTCCTCTCTCAGTGAGACCAGAGCCTGAGTAGCAGCAGGGTGTTTAGCAGTGGTCCCAGCAGTGATGGCTGGCTTCTCTCTCCAAACAAACACAGTGGTGTCCTAGTGGCCAGGGCTGGTAGCACATGCACACCCCGCAACCAGTTCCACTAATAACCCAGCTCCATAACGCTCGCCTCCCTGTTTATGTTCAAAGTGAGTATCTTACATAAACATGTTCTGTGTAAATAATCACGGGCCGCAGCATAGATGCTCACAGTAAGAAGCCTGTATTTGGAGGCTGCTCTCTAATTGGTGGGAGAGGCAGATAGGATTACTGGCAGACTGATTCCGAGCTTCGCCGGGCTGACATAACGCAAACAAACACTTTTACAACATCCAGAGTCCCTCTGTTCACAAGAGGGAATCACTTGTGTGACTGTGTGTG
>NC_085029.1:9577336-9580235 GCF_963692335.1 Osmerus eperlanus | reverse complement strand
GGAGGCAAGGGGACCAAGGAGGAGTTCTGCTTGGTATCAGCCTGGTGGTAACACACACACCCATTCCCCTTTGCAATGTGTACAGTTAGCCTTCGACCCAGGAAGTCCAGAGGATTTGCTTGTTGTCCTTTACATTACCTGTCTCACTGCATAGACAGTATAGTGGGACCAAGGAGAGACGACAGGTTAGATGAGTGTTCTCAATCTTGTACCTGGGAGGGATGGAGGGAGGGAGGAGAGAGAAGAGGAGAAGAGAAGGATGAGGGATTGGGAGGTGGAGAGAGGGATGTTAGGAGGAGGAGAGGAAGACGGAGGGAGGCGGCCAGGGGAGAGTGGGGGAGGAGAAGAGGGCAGAAGGGGGGAGACATGCAGTAGCCAGCTAAGAAATCAGACACCATCAATTCCTCATTTGGCCTTCCTTCAAGATGAACAGATGACTATGCATCGAGAATAGATTACTTTATCTGACAGAGAGACTCAGAGAGGAAGACAGATAATTAGACCATACCCTGTGGTGAATTCAGAGAGCCCACATAGGAACACATCAACCACACAGAGGGGCAGAGGTGACATAAACTTGTCCAGTTACATCAGAATGACATCATTAGGCTATCTATAGACCACACAACTGGGGTTGCAGGGGGGGGAGAGAGATAAAATAGTTAAAGATTAGAGACAGAGAGACAGAGAGAGGAAGGTGTTGGCAGCGGTGAAGTTCATGTTCTTGAACAGGTGCTCTGCTTGGAAGGTTCCAGAACGCAGGGAAAGGCCAATGACAGCAGTGCTGCAGGTGAAGAGGTGAATCACTGAGTTTGGAGAGTCTGACTAAGTCCAAGACTCACACCACACACACACCACATAGACACCACACATATACACACACACACACACACACACAAACACACCGCATAAACAGAGTATTCTCTCACACGTGCACAAACCCAAATAATTACACATGCAAAATAATACACACACACACACACAGGGTGACACAAGGTGAACCTTGTGGCTATTGCTCCATGCTTGATTGACATCTACCCTGCCTCTCTGATCATTGCTAATAATCACGTTCACCTCAACCCTTTCACCTCACATCACCACAGGTTCTCTGGCTGGAACACCCACACGTTCAAACAAGTTCCAGTGATGGGACTGTGGCCTGTTCCCAGAACGCAGGGAACTGTGGGTGCGTCCATAATACAACTTCTGTCGGGTATGGCGAAACACATGTAGCATCTACCAACTACAAACAAAACTCCTACTCCACAGAAACACTGCCGAAGTACTACATCACATTCCAGTGTGAAAAGATTTGTTACGGAGCTTTCTTACATGTGGTGATAGTTCACTTTTTCTTAAAATAATGTGCTTACTGTGTGTATAATAATATCTTCACAGTGTGTTTACTTACTAAATGGAATCACTAGATTTGGACTATGAACAAGTCCAACTATATTTAATATCTAACAACAATATCATCACACTCACTCACATAAACAGTTTCAGCCGTGGAGTGGTGAGGTCGACCCCGCTGCTGCACAGCAGCAAGGCAGACACATCCCTGAACCACGGCTACGTGAACCAAAACACACAAAACATGCAAATCAAAACGTGCCTATGGGAGCGAGCGTGCCCTGAGGGTGTGTGTGTGGGTTGGAGGAGCGGACGGGAGAGCGAGGAGACGTCGAGGGAGGACTGGCGAGCGACGCGGAGCCTGCAGCCTGGTGAGGCCCGGGCGGTGGAGAGACGGGAAGAATGTGCTGTGTCATGTTGGAGACCCGGAGCAGCCAACTGAGGTTTCACCGTGTCAGAGCTTTTATCTGCTGGCTCGTCTGGCTGCTGGGTGTGTGTGTGTGTGTGTGTGTGGGAGGGAGGGAGTCTGCTCCATTCTGCTCTACTCTGCTCCTTTCTCACATATATACACACACACACACACACACATTAGAGCCCATACATGCAAACATGCACAAACACATACAATAGCACAAGGACAGATGCATACACCTGCAGGTAAGACAGTACACACACAAACCCGCCACCACACACACACACACCCAGCCAGCCACACACTTTGTGCTCCATCCGTTCACTCAGTCATTCAGAGAGTTTTCCACTGGCATGAGCCTCCCGCTGACAACCACCATTCCTTCATTTACACGCACACACTCCACACACACACACAACACACACACACACATACTCCTCCACACACACACACACACACCTCTACACACACATGCACACACACACAGACTTCTCCACCTACATCACACCCTTCCATCCACCATCTCTACATACATACAAACATACACACACCACAACCACCTCCTCTACACACAGACACACACACGGACTACAACCAAACCTTCTACATCCACCTCCTCCACACACACACACACACACACACCACCCCATCCATCACCTCTACACAAACACATACACACACACACACACCACCACCTCCAACCCCCTAGGTTCAAACCACCTTTACTGCTCAGCACTAAGGTGTGGATCTGTCATTAGTTAACTTGGTCTGGCGGAGCCCACCAGTGTTATTGTTAGGGCTGGGTATTTGCACAAGCAGTATCTTTGGAGAGAAATCCTACCTCTGTGGCTTTTCTCCTCAGTCTGACTCTGAGTGGATCCAGTTTCCCTTTCTCCTCCACATCACCCTTTTCTCTCTCCCCCTCTCCCTCCCTCTGTCTCCCCCATACCTCATGGTCTCCTACATGGTCCTCCATGTACTCATCAGGGGAAGAGCCCTGGGGTATGATATATCCGTTTACTTCTAAGGAAGATATAGAAACATAGAGAGAGAGAGAGAGAGAGAGGAGAGAGAGAGAGAGAGAGAGAGAGAGAGAGAGAGAGAGAGAGAGAGACAGACAGACAGACAGACAGA
>NC_085029.1:9557336-9572336 GCF_963692335.1 Osmerus eperlanus | reverse complement strand
TCAAATAACCCCAGACTATTTGATTTAGGTCTAGTCAGGTGTCAAGGGAATGTGTGACAGTCCGTTATGCCAGCATATGACTTATGTAAAACAATTCAAAAAATCTGATTTTAAGAATTCCAACTGCACTGATATGTTATCAACACAATATATTGAATCAGCTCATCTCCTTTGAAATTCAAAACCCAGTTTAGTCTGCTCATTTACATAGATTAGAATATTTTCCACTCACGTGGGGCTGTTGCATCAGACAACGTCAAACATCTGTACATAAGCCTAACCCTCCCCTCTCTCCCTCAGGGTCCCAGGGCCCCCCCACCCCTCCCACCACCCCGAAGACCGACATCCAGACGGGCAAGCTGGACCTGAAACGTGAGGGACGCCCGTTACCTGACAGCACCGGCCGCCAGCTCAACATCGACTTCCGGGACGTGGACATCGGCGAGCTGAGCAGCGACGTCATCTCCCACATCGAGACGTTTGACGTCAACGAGTTCGACCAGTACCTCCCCCCCAATGGCCACCCGGGGGGGCTGGTCTCCTACACGGGCGGCTACGGCCTCGGCGGTGCCGCGGTCAGCCAGCCGACAGGGGGCGCCGCCTCCTGGCTGGCGAAGAGCCAGGGCCAGGGCCAGCAGAGCCAGCTCTCCCTGACCACCCTGGGGAGCAGCAGCGGGGACCAGGGCGCCCCGACCCAGAGGCCCCCCAGCACCAGCGGCAGCACCCCCACACACATCAAGACGGAGCAGCTTAGCCCCAGCCACTACAGCGAGCAGCAGCAATGCTCCCCCCAGCACGCGGCCTACGGCTCCTTCAGCCTGCAGCACTACAGCTCCGCCTCCTCCCCCTACCCCTCCATCACCCGGGCGCAGTACGAGTACTCCGACCACCAGGGCGGCGCCACCTCCTACTACAGCCACGCAGCCGGCCAGGGCTCTGGGCTGTACTCCACCTTCAGCTACATGAGTCCCAGCCAGAGGCCCATGTACACCCCCATCGCTGACCCCACAGGGGTCCCCTCCATCCCCCAGAACAGCCCACAGCAATGGGACCAGCAGCCGGTGTACACACAGCTGACCAGGCCTTAAAGGGGACTGGACACACACACACACACAGCCAGAGTGACACTGCAGAAGGAGACTAATATCATATCATCCCGTCATCCTTCTCCCTATAGGAACAGACACTTGAATTCACATCAGAGGAGGAGAGGACTCAGAGCTGGACTTGAACCACCTGAAATGAGATCCGATTGGCTCACGCCGTGCCTTTTATATTGCGTAATGAGGAAATTTATATATTTGTAGAGAGAAGAGAACAGTCCTCTGTGAGGACGTATCGATTGTTGATATTTTTGTAGGTACTGTGTATGTTTTTCTCTGTTATTTTGTTGGGGGGGAGGGAGAGGGCTTGCCATGGATTTGTAGTTAACTAAGCCTTATATATGTTCTGTCTCCATTGCAGCAACTGAACACTCAAGCAGTGTAGCAGTTTAGGGCTTCAACTCTTTGGTGGAATTGTGTACAGACAGTACAGTTAGTTTGAATTGCCTTTGCTTTTGCATTCATGTAGTTGCATTTGGTGCCATTTCAAGCTTAGTTGCTTCTGTATTCGTGCCGCAAAAGAGTGTTTATTAAGGTGATTACAGATGATGTACAGGGTCAGGTTGTGAAGGAACAGACGTTTGAGCTCAGATTTGTGTTTCTAAGATTTCAGCCTTTTGCACCATCCGTGCCTAGCATGTCCGAGGACTGGTGAAATGGGATGTTTGTGTGTGTGTGTGTGTGTAGTCCACATCTGAAATTATACTTACCGTCTGACAGCATGTGTTTGACAGAAACAGGAAATCACCTTTGACCCTCGGGTGTCCCCCTTCAGTCTGCCTCCATACTGGGGTCAATTTACACACACACACACACACGTCCTTTACCAGTCCCCCCACCCCTCCTTTCCCCAACCTATACTTAACCTTTTAATTTATTTATTAGCTTTTATTTTAAAGTAATTAAAGTATTCATTTTATTCTTTGAAACATTATATAATTAATTAGTGTCCCTTACAAAGTTACCTTGGATATAAAATGTCTTTAATAAACCGGTATTCTAGCCGAGGGGGGTACGTAAAATTTTTACAAACTGTTCTCTTCTTGTTTATTTATCTATGTAAATGTCTTTATTTTGAATGTTTATTTGTCTTTTATTTGCTATTTAGTTAATGGATTACTGTTATTTGTGAGTTTCTTACCTTGGAGTTCAGAACTATGCCGTAAGAACTGGAAAAGTTGTTTTTTCGCATTGAGTTTGAGTACTTTTTATGTTACGCTGTTAGCTACAATATTTGTGTTATTCACGGTACCAATATCACTTTCTGATCTGTATTTTCTATGGCCCATTTTCTTCTTCTAGTCTAACATGTTTTTGTTCTGTTTTAAAAGAAGTGTATCTTTTGTATTGTCTTTGCAATAAAAGAGAAAGTACTCTAAGCAAAAGCTCATTGACTTTGTTACGACAATAAATAGAAGGATATTATCCTGAGCATCCTACAGCACAGTCGTCTTTGCTGCTGACAGGTCATGTGGGAATACACAGATATAGTGGAACAGCCCAATCAACCCAGTTTACAACTTGTGAGTAGTTAGAGATGAATATTAACGAGTTCTAGAGACCACAGTACGGAGACCGAGGGGGCGAGAGAGAGGAGGAGAGAGAGAAAGGAAGAGAGCGAGGGAGAGGCGGGGGGGCGGGAGGGTTGAGCTCTCAGAAGCCTTGTTTTTCTCCTTTTTATGTTCTTGTTCTTTCTCTTCCATCAGCTGTAACAGTGTGGGGGGGGCACTCTGCAGTCTGAATGTTGTAAGACTCAGGGGACGCTGGGGGGGGGGGGAGATGAAGAAAAGAAGCATAAAATAACAAGGTTTTCTCCGGGTTTTAATGTGGGGGAGTGTGTTCCTCTGATCCTTGCTCTGAGGGTCTTCAGGGCTGGCAAGTGGAAAGGGCAGCAGCAGGAAACCCTGACGAGATGCCCTGCTTCAGGGACAACACCGCCATCTTCCCCCAGCTCCTTCACACACACTTCTCACACACACATTGGGAACAGGTTCAGGGAACAGAAACCCACAGATGGACTGAACCCGTTCTGGATTTGTTTCGATGATGGGGAGGGAATGGAGATTCGAGACTTGAGATACACAGAGCCAGGGAGAGCCAAGTCCTGCTAAGGCTATAACTGCCATGACTTCATCATCGTCACGCTCATCATCATTGTCCATTTCTTTCCAGCAACCCTTAGTTTCAGTTACTTACATTTAAATGTTATTTATAATACATGTCATTTTATTCAAATAATCTCACCACATGTCATACATTTTCGTGTCTGGGAGCCTTTTGACGTTACAACCGTAAATGTCAACAACATTGTTTGGTTAAACCTGATTGGTCGAGCCCCTATCAATGTTCATTATCAGTCATTTACATATCTGAGGTGGATGTTTAGTCTGCATGTGCAAAACCATGCAAAGCCTGATGTGTCCAGAACCTTCTGCCATAACAGGATCATTGATTGAGACAGACACCCCCTTGTGATGTGGAACCCATTTTACTTTTCACCTGTCAACAACTTCAGCTTGTTGCAATCCCACGTTCCTTAGCTGCACACATTGAATGTTTGCTATTGCATCAGTGGAACACTCACGTTTGATTGGTTGATTTGGTTGGGAGGAGGATGCCGACAGTTTGTTTTGAGTCGTCTGATTGGATGGCATGGGTCGGGCCCTTTGGAATTGGTTCCCAGACAGGAAGGAACGAGTGGGAGCATGGTGAAAAAAACAGAGAACATTTGTATTAAAGAGCGGGGCTTGAAATGGAGGGAGGATAGAGGGATGACTTCAGTCAGAAACAGCAGGACATAGAAAGAGAGGGAGAGGGAGAAAGATAGAGACCGACAGAATCAGAGAGAGAAGGAGCAACAGCAAGAGATGGAGCAAGAGAGAGAAAGAAAGACAGTTGGAGAGAAAGACAGACAGAGCAAGAGAAAATAAAGAGAGAAGAGATGGAGAGAGAGAGAGAAAGAGAGAGAGACAGATGAGAAAGCCATCAGAGCTCTGGTTCTCCAGTGACGGAGGAGGGGAGCAGCAGCACTTAGCAGCAGACAGATGACATGTTTCACATGAGCGCCATGCCAAATCACATGAGGGGCGCAGGCTCAGTCAGCGCTACACAGTAACATAAAACGAATGACCCCACCCAGTTAGCAGACACAAAGGCTGCCATCCTAGCCATAGATACTGCAGAATGCTGAATTCAGCGGATCTATGGAACTACAAGTAGACAGTTTTGTGGCTCCATATACATTGGGTCATTTGATTGGCCTGTGTTGTGCATGCAGGTCATTGATTGGATCCTGATGATGGGTGACAAACCAGGAAGTGTAGTGCCTGAGTGGAACTAATGTCCAGGGCAGAGAGGGTGATGTCTGTGGGTATTCAGGACGGAACTAACTAGCTGTAGCCTTTTGACTGATTACACTCTGACACACTCCAGAACCCTGACTGATAGTGTGCGTGTGTATGCATGTCTGATCATGTGCATGCCTGTGTGTGTATGGATGATTGTGTGTGTGTGTGAATGTGGATAATTATGTGTGTGTGTGTGTGTTGGCTGACAGCAGAGGGTCCTGATCTGCTCTAGTTAACTAAAACCCTCCCCTAGAACATCCAAGTTATGTGTTACCTACGTTAGCAGGAGAGGGCCCAACCTCAGACCACCTCAAAGGCCCTCACTCTATCCCAGGAGGAGGCCTTCTGCCTGGGAGAGGCCGGGGGGCCGGGGCCCTGGATCTGGAGGATGTGGAGTTTGATGTAGGACAGGGAGCGTTCTGTGGGCAGTTTTCCCAGGAGAAGACCATTAATATTCCAAACAGACGTCTCTCTGGGACTGGCTGCTCCAAGACCGATGGGTGGTCCTTTTAAATGCAAAATACCTCAGAGAAAGAGAGAGGGAGAGAGAACACTGCCAACTTCCAGCACTGCAAACTTGATGTCTGCGGAATGCAAATCAGTACGGTGATTAGGTGAATATGTTTATGGAGATGAATAATGAATAGGTGAAGGATAATGTAATCAAGTCATTGTTTGTCAGTGTGTGGGTGCGTGCGTGAGTAGTGTGTGCGTGTTTTGTTTGTGCTTAGTTTGACCAAATTTGGTTTATTTTTTATATAGAAGAAAATTTGACTTAATACGAAAATATCCTCATGAAAATATAAAATAATTGCAATTATGTGGTTGTCTCCTTGCTGACAACAGTAAAATAAAAAAACACAAAACATACCTCGGCTAAGTCAAAGTCATTAAAAACAATGGCAAGTAGCATTTCTCCTTATTTATTAACTGCCCTCGGGCCAGAGTTGTTTATGTATGCTGTTTTGCTGAATGTTGTTGTCTGAGAATTATGTTTAAGTCTTTATGATGCTCCGGGGTCATGTTACTGTAGTATTGAGATCATTCCCCAGTTCTGTGCCTCTGAGAAACACACACACACAAGCATATTCACAAGCATATTTACACAAATGTTATGTGTTCTAACCAGCTATGTGTACTAACCAGCTATGTGTTCTAACCAGCTATGTGTTTTAACTGTTTTGGGGGCTCCATCACTCTGTGTCATTGGAAGAGGCCACTTACAATAAGGACTCCTATTTGGTCTGTTATGAAATTACTTCCTGGTCTGACCGTGACACGAGGGATTATAGATCGACACGGTCCAACCAAATACGATCCCCACCCCGCCTTGAGTGACATCACACTGCCTGTGCACTTCCCTGCCTGTGACAACAACCAGCCCTCTCACAGACACCCCGCCAATCTGCTGCTACCTCTCCGTTCCCAACCTAATCCCTAATGCTCCCTCCCCCATCTCCCCCTCCCTCATCTCCCTCTACATCCCCCATCCCCCCCACCCCCGTCTCATCTCCCTCCACCATCTCCCATCAGCCCCCCACCACCTCCCTCATCTCCCTGTTTCTCTCCCATCTCTCTCTCCCTCCCCCATCTCTCTTCCTAACTATCTACACCCCCATATCACCCTCTTCTCCCTCTTCCTCCCCCTTCTCCCTCTTCCTCCAGTGGTCACCTGACATCCAGTCTGTCCCTCCTAAGTATGATTATATTTAAATGCTGTGCTATGGTATCAGTGGTGTGGTTGGTGTGGGCAGGAATAACAGCTTCTCTGGGTAAATAGACAGAGAGCGTGGCGGGAGGTGGACCTTCAGGCCTCAGGACTGTTTGTTTAGACAGTCCTGGAGGAAGGAAAGGGATAGGGGGGTACTGGGGATGAGGAGCCCAGCCATAGCGCACCTTCTCTGAGAGGACCCTGTTTGGAGGGGATGGTGGGGGGTGTCTGGTTGGTTTGGGTTAGGTGACAGGACTGAACACATAAGCATGAGCACTAAATCAGGTTGGTATTATGTAAGTATAGGAGGAGATTGAGGTACCTTGAGTACAATTTTCCCTCTCTTGATTATCTTTGTAAGTTTGTAAGTGTAATCTGCCCTCACTCCATGCTTGTGAAGCAGTTAAACCTAAGCATACTTTAGGATGAACGTGAGATGTGAATCTCTCCTACATGTTTTCAGATGTCTGAGTTATGTTTATGTTGCAGTTATACTGAGTGTTCATAGGGAAAGTATTCTATTACATACTGCATGTTTGCACATCTGTGTGTGTGTGTGTGTTTGTGCGCGTGTAGGTGTGTGTGTGTGTGCATGTTTTTGTGTACATATGTGTGTGTGTGTGTGTGTGAGAGAGAGCTAAGAGGGGCAGGCTGAGTGTTTGTGGGGTTAGAGCTGAATTTCCAAGGTTCAAGGGCCTTGGGTCAATGATAAATACACTCTACTTCTCCTCCACATTCGTCACAACATGGTCCTACCTCCCTACACCGTGTCTGACACACACACACACATACCATCGTCCACATACACAAACACACACACCACATGAAGCTCTGGGCCATGACAGCTTCTATCCATCACAGAGGCTCACACATGTGTGAAGCTGCTCTGCATGCCACCTGGTGGACTCAGTGGGGCCTTATGGGAAGAGAGAGGGTGTGTGTGGGTGGGTGGGTGTGTGTGTGGGTGTGTGATTATGTGTGTGTCTGTGGGTCTGTGGGCAAAGGCAGACACAGACCTGAGAATAAAAAAATGGCTACGTAGAGAGAAGGAGAGAGGGGGGCCCTTATCAGAGAATAATACAAGAGATATGCATGAGAGAGAGTGTGTGTGTGGTGAGTGTATGTGGCGAGTGAGTATGTGTGGTGAGTGGGGGTCAACTTCCGTGATTATATCTCTAGTATCTGGTAGAGCTCAGCTGCCACCCCCCCCAGTCAGACACCCACACACGCATCAATCAAACCTTAGCTTTGCCATCACACGCCATCTCTTCAAAGGGGCTTATCGCTGGCTCACCATCACGATTCAGAGCTCTGAATCATGTCCAAGCAATTAGCTCAGTCACTTCTGGAGTGATGTCACAGAGAGACTGAGAACCAGAACTGTACATCACCAGCATTCACCAGCATTCACCAGCATTCACTCGGCATTCACTCAACTTACAGATAAAACTCACAGCCTCAGTACTGGAACCCTGAAGGACTGGAGGACTGGAGGAGAAACGGAGAACCTCGTGAATGACGGTGACGCGAGAGAGGGAGATGAAAGTGTGAGCAGAGAGAGAAGGGCGGAGAAACGTGTGAGAATCCGAGCTTGTTAGTGTCTGCCAGAGCAGCCTGGAGGCTTCTGTTTTTATCATTGAGGGCTGAAGGTCTAGAGTCTCGTGTGAAACTGGAGGAGGTGACAGAGGAGGGGAGAAGGAGAGATGGAGCCAGAGTGAAATCGTTGAATATTCACTTGTGACACGTCACGTAAACAAACCGCGTTCCTATGACACTGTGTCCTGCACAAGCTTTCAACGCAAAAAGTTAATGGCAACAGCACCGGGTGAAGCACAGCAGGGTGATAACGAGAGGGGGAGAGAGGAGGAAGGAATTAAGAGATAACATTTAATGAATGATTCGCTCCCACATGACTAATATCTACCATCCCTTCATATGTGTGTGTGTGTGCGTGTGTATATGTCTAGGGGAGTCATATTGTTGCAATCTTATCTTATTGCCATTAATGGTATCCGGCTGTTCGTGTCTTCCACAGCCGGTTTGCAGTCCCTCCTTCACTTCAAATCCCTCACTTACAGTTTTTTTTTCTATCTCAATCCCCTCTCTCTCTCTCTCTCTCTCTCTCTCTCTCTCTCTCTCTCTCTCTCTCTCTCTCTCTCTCTCTCTCTCTCTCTCTCTCTCTCTCTCTCTCTCTTCTTCTGTTTTATCTACAGTGTCTTCTTTTCCATTTGACCCTTTCTCCCCCTGACTCACTCATTGGGGACTTGTAACTTGTTTGACCTTTGACCCTGGCTCTGTAATGTATAGTGGAGTGTGGTGGACTGTACTAGAGTATGAGGAAGTACACTACCTGTCATCTTAGTTTCTGCGGAGGGGACTTGGAACAGTGGCTAGCCAACAATCAAAACACCCCCTGCTAGAAAGGAGGGATGAGATAAGTGTGCAGAGGTGAAGAGGGAGAGCAGTTGAAGAGTTCCTCCCTCTTGTTCTCAGAGAAACCCCCCCAGTGTCATCGAGTGGAAATCTGAGATCTCATCATCCAGGGGTTTCCTACCTTCCCTCCTCCTCTATCCACCCATCTCTCCTCCCTCCCTCCCTCCCTCCCTCCCTCCCTCCCTCCTTCCCTCCCTCCCTCCCTCCCTCCCTCCCTCCTTCCCCTCCTCTATCCACCCATCTCTTCTGTCTCCCCTTCCTTTCCTCCGTCCGTACCCTTCTCTCCCTCATGTATCCTTGCTTCGTTACCATTTCCTTCCCCCAGTGTACCTCTAATAACCTCGAAGTTCTTCTTCTGCTACCCCTCCTGCCATTCCTCACCCTCAGTGTGGGCCCCTCATTAGGGAGCCAGTGATGTCATCAAGTGCTCGTTTGTCATCGTGATTGACAGGTGGCATTGCAGGGGGTGGGCGGCATGAGTGACAGGGCAGCCAGTCGCTGAGCGCAGACGTCTTGATTCAATTTCACCCCACGTGCGTCCCAACGTCCCAGGGAACCGCCTGTGGTTGCCCACACACACACATATACACACACATATACACACACTCTCTCTCTCTCTCTCTCTCTCTCTCTCTGTGTCTTTTACATACATACACATGCACAGACATACAATCCTGGGAGAACAACATCATGTAAAGAGGTGCGTGTATGTGGGTGCGTGTATGTGTGTGCGTGTATGTGTGTGCGTCTATGTGTGTGCATGTGTGTGTGTGTGTGTGTGCTGTCAGCAAGACAGCAGCTCCCAGCAGACAGAGTAGCAGCCCAGCCGGGGTGTCAGTCTAGTGAGACAGGGTCAGCAGACTGCTGTCTACATACCAGTCTCTCACCAGGCCCCTCACACACACACCCTCCTCAACACTCAGGCATGGGTTAGTTTCAATGCATATTTGACCTTGTAACAGGGAATACTGTGATGAATGAATATTTAAGAATTGCTGCTCATTACTCCACTATCTCCAGTTCCGGGTGATTCCCTTCGACTCTGCAAAACATACACCAGTTCCTCCTCAATCTTGATGTAATCTGAGAACACACGTCAAAATGTAAAGTAAATAACATGTTGACTTGTTTCCCAGCCCATAGTCATTGGGAAGCTGTCATTGGCTGACCTCTGTCATAATTGGCCCGCCCCCAAGCCCCGGGAGCCTGTCATTGGCTGTACCCTGAGGGTCAGATGGATTCTAGAACGTTCCGTCTCTCCACACTGCTCCACGTAGAGCAGGACATTAATCATCGTTAGACGTCCCTCCTCCTCTCTCTTCCTTTCATCCCTCGCTCTTGTCCATCCCTCACTGTCTCCATCCATCTTCATCTCCCGCTCTCCATCCTCTCATCTGTCTGCTCCACTCCTCCCTGCTGTCATTCAATCTCTCCATCTCCTCACGTCCATCAAACCTGCTGGAACAGTAGATCTGCTGGCCTCGACAGAGAGACACCCCATAGGTCTTCAGTTCTCCTAGATTTCTGTTAAAGTTCCCCTGCTGTTCTCCTACAGTTCTACAGTTCTCCAAGAGTTCTGTTAAAGTTCCCCTGCTGTTCTCCTACAGTTCTACAGTTCTCCAAGAGTTCTGTTAAAGTTCCCCTGCTGTTCTCCTACAGTTCTACAGTTCTCCAAGAGTTCTGTTAAAGTTCCCCTGCTGTTCCCCTACAATTCTACAGTTCTCCCAGAGTTCTGTTAAAGTTCCCCTGCAGTTCTCCAACAGTTCTAAAGATTTCTCACAGTCATACAGTTCTCCTAACATTATCTTACAGTTCTACTGTTCTCTTTAAGTACTCCTACTGGAACACAGAGGACCAATCAGGTTGTTTAGTTGTGTGTTGTGTCTCAGGTAAGATTGTGGAAATCTTGACCCCCTGCCTTACTCTGAGGTCATTGTAATTACCAACTTCCTGTCTTTAACCATTGGGATGATAACATCCTGATGTCGTCACCATACCAACCAACATTCTAGCAGCTGATTGGCTGCTACATTGTTATGGTGATTGCATGGCTGGTCATATTCTCCTGATTGTGATGGGATGTTGATTATGGTGTGTGCATGTGTGTATGTGTTTGCACACTCATGTTTGTGTGTGTATACGTGTGTGCCTGAGTGTATGTGGTGTGCGCATGTGATTTTGGACCTCCGGACAGTGAATTAGGCTTTCTCCAGTCAGTCATGATGAGTGTTCACATGAGGCCAGAGCTGATTACTGCTCAACCTGCTGACCTGGGTCATCACCCAGGGAAACAACAGGACTCCTCCTCCTCTTCCTCCCCTCAATTTTGCAGTCCCCTTTCTCCTCTTCCCTCTCTCTTCCTCTCCCTTCATCCTGCTCACCTCACCCTCCTCTCCTCCTTTTCATCCTCCTCCTGTTTCTTTGCCCTCTCCTACCTCTCTCTTCCCTACCTAGTATTCTCTCTTGCAACCCTAATCCCCACACACCCCCACCCCAGCCTCCTCCCTGCGGGCCTATACCCCACCACTAACCTCCTCCCTCCAGGCCATTCCTGTACCTCCCCAGCTGTTAAACCGTGGGCCAACACCTCTGTACTGCCAAGAGAGCGTCTAATTAAGGGATAATGGCTCTCTGATACTATGATCTTGGATCTGGAACTATCTGCTAGCTGGTCAGCTGGGACAGGCTGGCCTGGCCTGGGGCGGGATGGATCTGAGGAGAAAGGGGAGAGAGAGAGAGGGAAGGAGCAAGAGAAAGAGAGAAAGAGAGAAAGACAGAAAGAGAGAAAAGGAAAGAAAGCAAAGAAGAGAAAAAGAAAGAGAGGAAAGAGAAAGCAGAAAGCAAACAGGATGAAAACCACACTCCACGGTCCAGCAGGATACATCCTGTGGCTGACCCCAGCCCAGGGCCTGGGTCCCAGAGGAGCATGCATCCCTAGGACAAGCCATCAGTCCTGCATGTCAGAACACAGTCTTCCTGCTCCTCTGGTGCTCTGGGCAGGGGCTTCACAGCGATAGGCTGCTACAGGGTCCTCGTGGCCTGCCAGGACTCACAGCAGACCTGGGTCCAGAGGTTCTAATTCTGGGAATCCTCCTTGGCCGGCAATGGACTTGTGTGTTCTAATTGTGGTGTTTCAAAACTTTTGTTTAGTCTTGAGCAATGATGTTCTTTGGAAGGTACAGGGAGGGAGGGAGGGAGGGAGGGAGGGAGGGAGGGAGGGAGGGCAGAAAACGATGGATGGAGATGACGAAACAGAATCGGACGGAGATGTAGCAAAAAGAGGGAGGATACACAATAGAGGAGGAATTGAAGCTGGGGAAAAGAAACTGAGAGTAGACAGAAAGAAGAAAAACTAATGCAAGGAAAAAGAACATGAGAAAGAAGGAGGAAAACAATCAACTGGAGTTCAGAACTATCAGATTTAGCTGAGCTACCAAAGCCTGCTCGGGAGGAAGGGAGTGATGGAGGGAGGAAGGTGGAGATCATGAACAGATCCACACCGTATAGCTGCCTTAAACCTATCCACCACATTAGGTCCACTCTATGAGTTTTGTCACCTTGTGAATTCTCATGGTCCATTTTATGGTCTATACATCCCCTTGCCACACCTACACGCCAGCCTCTCTCTCTCTCTCTCTCTCTCTCTCATCTCTCTCTCTCTCTCTCTCTCTCTCTCTCTCTCTCTCTCTCTCTCTCTCTCTCTCTCTCTCTCTCTCCTCTCTCTCTCTCTCTCTCTCTCTCTCTCTCTCTCTCTCTCTCTCTCCCTGAGGTGTGCTCATTCTGTAAGACCTGTAATCTCTGCATCAAGTAGAACTCTGTGTTTAATGAATCCCGTCTCTCAGTCAGCGCAGGTGTGCGTGTGCGGGTTGTGGGTCCTGTACACGGTCCAGTAATTGGATTCTGAGCCCAGAGTGTGCGGGGAATCTGGCCTCAACCTCCACTACTGCATAATGGGGTGTTAACCCAGGGTCCTTCAGGAGGGAAGCCAGTCCCCTTTAGGAGAAACACCTAAACAGAGCGACATAATGTGAGTTAGAAAGGCTCATCCATTCTTTACATTACCCCAAGTAAGTCTCTAAGATGGCTCTTTCTGTCTCCTGTCTCTCTCACTTTATCTGTACTTCCTTTATAGCCTTTCCCTATCTCACTTTCTCTCTATCTCTCTCTCCCCTTCATCCTCTCCCCTCCTCTCCTCCTCTCCTCTCCTCTGCCCTCCTCTCCAGAGGAAACCCCTCTGACAGGGTCCTGGACGGAGGCCCTCACACATCTGGTCCACATTTCCACCTCCTCGGGATTCACAGAGCTTCGACTTTTTATTTTGTTTGTTTCTTCCCTGCTTCCATCTGTTCCGCTATCTCCGCTGCCCTACACGCCTTCTAAAGCGTGTGCACACGCATATATTACCGATCGTCTGAACCAAGTCCCGGGGATTTGAGACGGGAGGTAGGTACGAGCGCGCTCGCGTGCGTGTCTGTGAGCGTCAGGGGGGTCTGTGAGCGTCAGGGGGGTCTGTAAGGGTCAGGGGGGGCGTCGGTGAGCGTCAGGGGGGGTGTCTGTGAGCGTCAGGGGGGTGTCTGTGAGCGTACAGGGGGGTGTCTGTGAGCGTCAGGGGGGTGTCTGTGAGCGTCAGGGAGGGTGTCTGTGAGCGTCAGGGGGGTGTCTGTGAGCATCAGGGGGGTCTGTGAGCGTCAGGGGGGGTGTCTGTGAGCGTCAGGGGGGTGTCTGTGAGCGTCAGGGGGGGGTGTCTGTGAGCGTCAAGGGGGTGTCTGTGAGCGTCATGGGGGCGTTTGCACACACGTGGGCGGGAAATCTCGGACGGTGATTGCTGCCACACACTTCCACCAATCCATCCAGTCGTTGTCTCGCACAGAAACCGAAACCGCCGGTTCTCACTCTGGAGGTCTACGTCAGCCTCCCTCCATGACATCAATGGGTTTGGACAGAGCCACAGGCCCGGCCTTAAAAGGGGATCCCATCTCTTTCCCGGAGGGGTTAACCCCAGGCGGATCCGCTCTGAGCTGAACTGGGCTGGCAGGACCAGGCGTACCGCACAGCTCCACCACAGGAAGATAATTGGACTGATTTCCGTGTTACGGTCTGGTGGTCGGCACTGGTGTGTGGTTGCTGGGTCGGGTTACCAAGCATGAGCTGTAAACGAGAGCTTTGTCACATGGGACTGGGATGGAGTGGAGGGAGGGAGGGAATGGAGGGACGGAGGGAGGGAGGGTGGGGTTTGATTGGGGGGATTAGGAGAGGGATGGGTGTGGGGGTTTGGTGTTGGATGTTGTCGACCACCCAGTTATACTGTTATATACACACACACACACATACCCCCAAACACACACACCACACATACATAGCCCCAAAATTACACACACACACACACACATACATAGCCCCAACGATACACACAAGTACACAAGCGTACCATCATCCTGGTTATTGACCAAGGTCTGGAATGTTACTCTTAATTGCAGGGGGCTGGCCTCTGCTCACTAGGTCAGTCTCTCAGACAGGAAACAGCAGGGTGTCCTGGCAAGTTACATCGAGTCCAGGGTACAGTGTGTGACTGGACCTGATCATCCTCTCCTTTCCTCCCGTCCAGCCCTCCTCTTGCATCACCTCCTCCTGTCTCTCTTGTCTCCTCTCCTCTCCTCCCCTCTCCTCACGCCTCCTCTCCTCCTCCTCTCCCCTCCCCTCCCCTCCTCTCCCTCTCCTCTCCTCTCCTCTCCTCTCCTCCTCCCCTCCCCTCCCCTCCCCTCCTCTCCCTCTCCTCTCCTCTCCTCTCCTCCTCCTCTCCCCTCCCTCCTCTCCCTCCTCCTCCTCCTCCTCCTCCTCCTCCTCCTCCTTTTCCTCCTCTCCTCCTCCTCCTCTCCTCCTCCTCCTCCTCCTCCCTCCTCTCCGCTCCTACTCCTCCTCCTCCTCCTCCTCCTCCTCCTCCTCCTCCTCTCCTCTCCTCACCCCTCCTCGTCTCCCCTCTTCTCTCCTCTCCTCACCCCTCCTCGTCTCCTCTCCTCACCCCTCTCTCCTCACCCCTCGTCTCCTCCCCTCCCCTCTCCTCACCCCTCCTCACCTCTCCTCCTCCTCTCCTCTAACAGTGGAAACACGGTGACGTGCGTCTCCTCTGTCACACGCTCTCCAGAGTCTGAGCCACGAAAACAGGAAAATCTCTCCCTCAAGGGTGCTCTCAACACACACTCATACACACACACACACACACACACACTCATGCACACACCTACACTCACACCCACATACATGCATAAATACAAAACACACACACATACACACACTCACTCATACACTGTTATACAATGAGACACAAATAACACCATAAAAAGCATCCAGTGTGAATGTCAATGGAAACTCCTGTAGTTCCGCTTTTAGTGGCTTTGGAACATGCAAG
>NC_085029.1:9520339-9557136 GCF_963692335.1 Osmerus eperlanus | reverse complement strand
CGCGTTTCTCTCGCTCAGGACTGCGACCCTCTCCGGGGACTAGCTCATTACGAGCCGCAAACAAACACCCGTCGCGCCAACAGTGTGGAACAGTGATGCGTCGCTGCGGCCCAGGCTTCGTTTGAAGGAGCCACTCCATCGAGCGGAAAACAAAAACAAATGTTCACGGCAGGGTACGTGGCGTACGTACCTTGAACCTTTCCGACATCTACTTTGAATTTGGTTTGGTTGTGTTTGGGTCACGTGTGGATACTTAGACAGAAGGGTCATGGTGTCCTGATCCACAAGGAGACTGTGGAACAGTTTTCTTCTTGGCTCAGCTGTCCATCAGAGAGACAGAGAGAGCTCAGGGCTCGGATCCGAGGCTGGATCAGTCTGGGTCTCATCCAGGTGTGGGTCATCCATCTGGAAAAGGCTGCTCGTGAAGAGGCTGGGGGCGGAGGCTGGGGGGTTCGGGGTGTAGGCGGAATGCTGGGGGAACATCAGAGGCTGATGTTCGGGAGGCTGGAAGCCGGGGGGTCGAGGCTGGGGCTGGGGGCTGGAAGGCTGAAGAAGGATGATCGTGCAGAAAGATCCAAACAAACCTAAAGCAGATGGAAGGAGAGTCGTAGGGAGGAGCAGGGAGGAGAGCTTGAGTCATCCTCGCTTGCCCCCCCCCCCCCTGTTCCCCATCTCTCTCTCCCTCTGTCTCTTTTCCAGTCTTCTGTCAGTTGTAGATCCATCCATCTCTCTCCAGTAGGAGGAGAAGGGCAAGAGAGGGGATGGTCCAGCTTTCACACTCGCCCCATCCCACTCGTTTCTCCTCAGAGGAGGACGGAGAGACAGAGAAGGGGGTCCTCACAGCTGTCCGCTGGCTAACCCTAACCGAGAGGGACACTGGTCTTCTCATACCCTGGGACAAAGAGAGAGAGACAAAGGAGAGAGAGAGAGATAAAGGGAGAGAGAGAGAGACAAAGGGAGAGACAGAGAGACAGAGAGACAGAGAGAGAGAGAGAGAGAGAGAGAGAGAGAGAGAGAGAGAGAGAGAGAGAGAGAGAGAGAGAGAGAGAGAGAGAGAGAGAGAGAGAGAGAGAGAGAGAGAGAGAGAGAGAGAGAGAGAGAGAGTAAGGTGGGTTTTGGTGAGGGCGAGACTGAGAAAGTAACAGAAACAGAGAGAGAGAGGAAGGGGGGGGGGGTGGTGAACGAAGGAGCGGCGGAGGAAGAAAAAGAAAGGCTCTCAGAGAGAGAAAAAAAGAAGAGAGAGTGGAAGCCGAGTGTGTGGTGTCATTCATGACCACGACGTGTTTGTGTCTCTCTGCGGGGCGAGCTGGAGTCAGCGTCGCTCTGGAAGAGAGGCCAGTGTGGCTCAGTCAGCCAGCAGACAGACGCTCCACAGAGAGCTCTGAAGTGATCTGCTCACGATGGCCTGGCCATGTGGGGTGTAGGTAGCATCACAGAAGCTCCTCGAAAAAACACACGCACAGACACACACACACACGGCTCGTCGGGCCAAGCGATGACATCAGAGGTTGGATGAGCCTGTTTTCCAGCGATCACCATGGTGGTGTGTTTGTCGGGGAGGAGAGTGGCAACGACCTGGGGATGAAAGGACGGATGAAAGGAGAGAAGAAAGAAGGGATTAGACCGAGCTGCAGGAGAGGACAGACGTGCCTAAAGCCCTGTCAGCACTGCCCTCTCTCGCTCTCTCTCTCGCTCTCTCTCTCCTGTCCTCCCTATCTTTCTGTCTCTCTCTCTAAGTCTCTCTCTCTAAGAACCTTGCTCTACTTTCAGTATGTCGTTCTTCCCTCCCTCCATTCCTCCCTCCCCACCTTCTCTCTCTCTCTCTCTCTCTCTCTCTCTCTTTCTTTCTACTATGCTTCAAGCAGTTTAGATCCAGAAGCACATGTGGACCCCTGTAGCCCAGAGTCCTCCTCTCCTCTCCTCCTCTACGAGGCAGAAGAGAACAGATGTCAAACCTAGATGTCAGGATCAGGGCCAGGGCTTTTAAATAAAAAAAGAAAGGGGAGTTTTGGGGGATGGAAGGGGGAGAGGGAGAGAGAAAGACAGGGAACCAGAGAGAGAGAGAGAGAGAGAGAGAGAGAGAGAGAGAGAGAGGAGAGAGAGAGAGAGAGAGAGAGAGAGAGAGAGAGAGAGAGAGAGAGAGTGAGTGAGTGAGTGAGTGAGTGAGTGAGTGAGTGAGTGAGAGAGAGAGAGAGAGAGAGAGAGAGAGAGAGAGATGAGAGAGAGAGAGAGAGAGAGAGATGAGAGAGAGAGAGAGAAATGGACGAGTTGCCAAAGGGTTAAGTGAGAAAGCAGCAGAGAGACAGAGAGCAGGTGGGTGCCAGACTCCCATCTATAAATGTCCCAGTGAGGAAACAGACTGGGAGCTGGAGGTCTCTGGGAGATCTCCACGGCCTGTTGCTGCTGCATACATCATCCAGGGCTACCCTGTGTACCTATCCACCCCCGGCCTTCCTGCCCACTCCTAACAACAGAATGTCTCCGGCTATTTGTCCCTGGGAACAGCACTGGGGAACTAGTTTCCTGGTTGAACCTCCTGAGGCCAGAGGGAACATGTTAGTGTTCTAAACAGCACTTTCCCTCCGTATAGAACCTTGCAGAAGTGCCATTTGGAACTCAAAATGGTTCAACGTGGATCTGACCCAGGGTTTTCTCTTCTATTGTTCTAGTCATGTGACTAATTGAACAAACGAACGTGTTCCATCAAAAGATGGGTCCATTACGTTATCGACCACATTCTCAACCTAGGATGAGAGAAAACGAGGAACAGAACGATCTTTAAGCAAGCGTCGCAGTGATAAATAACCACAACGAGAAGTCTCCCTCTGGTCACACTATCAAGATAATTAGCATGGATGCTATTGGCTGAAAAAGCAGAAGCAGAGACCAGTCAAGGCCGCCTGCGTGACAACCAGCTCCTCTCAGCTCCGGCCAAGGCCCAATCACTGCTGAGCCAGAGAGACAGGCGAGCCATGGCCACAGCACAGCACCGGGACAGGGGTTGAGAACCCTCCAGGACATGGCTGCCTACAGGACAGGAAACAGTGGTGTAGTGATGAGTTAAGTAGCATCCCCCAGTGATAGCCCCAATGAGAAACCAGAGCGTTGGAACATAACAGAATGCAGAAACGCCACAGAGAAAAAACTTTTCGAAGAAACGTGGAAAACCAATGTAAAAAACACCTGGCAAAAATGGCAGGAAACCATAACACGCAAATATTTCCGATAAAAAGCATTCAAATACAGGACGGACAGGATCAAATAAGATTAGCCTTTGCTGTCTCCCATGGGTATATAGTGTCCTCTCTGGCAGCCTCATTCCAACCAGTAACTACCTCAACAGAAAAACCAGCCCAAAGCTGCAGTAGACCCTAACCAGAACCAATCCCCAGCCCAGCTCCAATCATACCCTGGCCCCCAAACCGCATCACTTCCTGTAATGAAGCATTCATGTAAGACAGCCAGGACTATACTACTGTACTTCCTACTACATGGGTTTACAGTTCTGGTCTTGGCTCCAGGGTTTACAGGGCAGTTTTAGGTGTATTAAGTGAACATGCACACATGCACACACACACATTTAAAATTATTTTTTATTTTTCTCTTAACACCCTTCCTCGCTCTCTCTCGTACTTTCTATGAGCCAACCTTGCCCAGGTCTACAGACCCAGCAAACCAGCCCAGCCCTAGCCTTAGCCCAGCCCAGCCCAGCCCAGCCCAGCCCAGCCCAGCCTTAGCCTTAGCCTTAGCCTTAGCCTTAGCTCAAGCTCAAGCTCAAGCCCCAGCCCCAGCCCCAGCCCCAGCCCCAACCCCAACTCATACCCACTTAGGAGAGTAGCCCAGCTCAGCCAACAGCACATTGGCCTGGCAGAGACTACACAGTGCCCAGCAAAACACATGGCACAACACACAATTAACTCTTCAACAGTCTCTACAGTGCATGGGTTTCGTTTTAGAGGGGGAAGAAAGAAAGAGAGAGAGGTCGAGAGAAAGAGAAAAGTTGAGATCTCACAGCTCTGTTAAAACTCTTTACCTACTACAAAAACGTTATTAGCATCCTCGCTAACAGTCCCACAGTCACAGTATAATCACCATTCACTCTGTGCCAGAGTGTTTGCGTCTGTGTGTTAGCGCCTCTGAGACACAGGGCTGGTACAGGACTCTGCTCATTAAAATAAAGTGTTTTTTTTGTTGTTTGTACCATCGCCAAGCGTGTCTAGTCCTTGCGTGGATGCACACAAACCCCATTATTTTCTCTTCATCGCTTTTCTCGCAATTAATCTTGCATGGTTTACCACAATACTTCACACTCCATCTATATCTGAGGAAATGTAGATATGGACATATCTAACTAGTATTATATGAAGTGTACAGCAGTTAGAAAGAGAGAGAATGATTCTGGATTATGCTATCTAGTACTGTGTAGCACCTAGAGGTAGAGGATGGTCTCCCAGGGAGAGAGTGTGTGTGTGTGTGTGTGTGTGTGTGTGTGTGTGTGTGTGTGTGTGTGTGAGAGAGAGTGTGTGTGTGCGTGTGTGCGTGTGTGTGTAATTAGTCAGTGCTCCTCACATCTGGAGACTCTGGGGAATCATCTTTCTGGGAAGGAGCCTCTCTAAGCCTACTACCACATGCTGCTCCCCCGCACTCAACACACACACACACACACGTGCACACAACGCACGTGTATGCACACACACACACACACGCGTGCACATACGTGCATGCATACATACACACACACAAACACAGACAAAAGCAAATATGCACACACACACACGTTGAAGAAACAAATATACTCATGAAAACACAACACTCCACCAGACACCACAACTCGCATGGGAACAAAAAAAAACACACACATGCACACATCTACTATAAACCCAAAAATAATTAACACATGAATACCCAGTAAACAAAAACTAATTTTTACACTAGGCAAACTTTCAGAACTCTGGTACTGAACATATTGTACGTAGCATGTTCACCACAAGTATGTTATCAACACTCGTAAAAAGTGATTAAACCGATTATTATGTCACTCAGTGTGCAAAATAAAAACCAAGTTCCTGTTGCTAGAGGCTGGGACTGAGCCACATGCTGTCCTGTTTGACCATGCAGGACATGATTTTCTTTAAATACGCCGTTTTCTTTTATACGCACCTTCCACCCATCCCCAGATCCATCCCCACTGAGAGAGAGGACCCTGGGATAGACAATTCCGGCAGCACACCCCCAGGCCTGCATGAACCATGACCCGCACAGCAGGGGAGACACCCCCCTCAATCTGAACCTTCTTTAAGGAGGGGGAAGGGGGTTACACACTGACACACTATGAAACCCTTATCTCCAGCCCAGGAACTAGCCTCAGCTTAGAGACAGGAAGAGGGAGGGAGAGTGAAACAGGGAGCGAGAGCAGGGGAGAAAGAGAGAAAGAGTGGAGAAAGGGGGGGGTTGAAGGAGAGAGGGGGAGGAAGAGAGAGAGTATATGGGGGGTCACGTGTAGCAGGATACAGACTATACGTATGCTGATGAGGGGATTAGATTCCTTGGAGAGACAAGAGGAGCGTTTGGCCAGGATTGTGTCAATAATATGAAGCAGCCACAAGTGGACTCCTTCCACCTCCAAACCACGCTTGTTTATCACCAAGGCTTTCGTTCTGACCACACACACACACATGCAGGCACGCAACCAACACACACACACACACACAAACACACATGCACACCCACATATGCAGGCACGCAAAGGACACACTCACACACACACAACCATTCACACGCACACATTACAATGTATACACATGACCACGCACACACAAACACATGCACATGCACACACACAAAGAAAACTGTAAAAGAATACAGTGTCAGGAACACAGATTTTCTGCAACTTCCTTAGAAACACACATAGCAACCAGAAAACACATGAACACATACAGAACACATGGAGTCTACTGTACTCATACACTGTTCAATCCTACATCATGGAAATCAGAAATACACTGTTGGTTCTAAATAGTTTTAGGGGCCATCTTAAGGAACCAGGCATCATGTGACACGTCATATTTTTCAGACCAATCCGTCAGTCAGTCAATAAATCAATAACATATCCATATCAATCATCCATGAGGTAAATTTCAACAAGTGAATGTGATGTCTTCCTTTCTGGATTACAAGGAAAGTAAATTCAATTGAATAAGATGAAGAGTAAGCAGTATCACTGGAGTTTGTTATGGATTCGTATTATCAGTTTGTTATTGTATTTTATTAACTACATATTCTTGTTTCGTCAGGTGTCCGATGGCTGTAGGATAACCAGGTTCCTCATCACCTCCTCTCAGGGAATGGGGTGAGCTCCACATCTAATCTAATCTGATGTCATCTAATCTAATCTGATGTCATCTAATTGAATCTGATGCAATGTGATCCACCGTGTAATGGGTCCCAGTTCTGTGTGATTGAGACAGGTTGAAGGGTGGCGTGGAGGGTTAGTTAAGGTCCACTCTAAGAGTCAGGCATGTTTGTCCAGTCTGGTCTGAACTCAGCGCTGTTGTCTCTCGTCCCTCAAGCACTGAGGGACGGTGAGGAGGAGTTGAGAAGGACTAAAGGCTGTGGTTTTAAGATGAGGCCTGGACACATTCTAGATCTCATACCCCAAATCCTGCTCCCCTAGGCTGACTCTCAAAGGCCTTTTTCACGAGCCCTCAGTCCCTGGCCTCACTCCATGAAACCCTCCGCACAACATTCTGTTTTCCAATTCTAGTTGTGGCCCAATTTCCTTATTCCCTGTGCCCCAGTTTACCTCACAGAGCCACACCCCACACTAGGGTCTGGATCTAGGTATCAGCCTGGGGCTGAGCCTGTGTCTGGGCCTGGTCTGGTCCTGGCCTGGGCCTGGGCCTGGGCCTGGGCCTGGGCCTGGAGCTGCTAGTTGTATTGCATCTGGATCCAATCCTAAGTGTTTGTCGTTGGGAATTGAATCAAATTAAAAAGTGTAATATTTAATGCGACACCAGATGGAAGCTGAGAGGGGAGAGAGGCCTGGCGGTCACACTAATATCCCTTCACCAGCAGCCAGGATTCCTGCAGGCACAGCCTGTGGAAATATATACACACACACACGTGTGATACAATATACACCCACACACACACACACGATAAACACACACACAATACACACACTCACATACATTCACACACATGTTCACACACACACACTCGATACACCCACACAGGATAAACATATACATTTACAGACACGCAAATGAATACACACACACACACACACACCATAAACAAACATATACTGAGATACACAGACATACACACGCAATACACATTCACACAGACACACACGCACACACACGGACGGACAGACACGGCTCCAAATACACACGCACACACACACACAGATGTGGAAACGGAGGAAGTGCAGTGTGGGAGGCACGAAGCTTGTAACAGGATTACACCGGTTGGAACATACAGCTAGGATCATTCCTCCATCTAACCTGTCAATCAAACTGCCCTGAGGCGGGACTGACAAGTCTGTATGGACTGACACACACACACACACAAGCACACACTAACGTTATGCATATCCACGCAATCCGAGTCTCTTTCTCTGCGTGGGCTGTATATGTAAGAGTGTGTGTGTGTGTGTGGGCACGGATGGTGTGAGTTGATGCTTAGGACATCTGCATCTCGGAGGGAGACAGCCTAGTCTGTGTAACGGCCAGATCCTGTTTCCTGACTAGAGACTCGGCCCATGTCAGGCCCATCCACATCAAAGATATCTGGGCCTAATAAACGTAACGTTACACTGTGTAGAGCTGCGGCCTCGGGCTGCTCTCCCCACACGGCCCGTCAACCGACCTGCAGGGACACCACGAGCCGGAGCACAGGGAAGATCAGGAAGCTTCCAGAACACAGCGAGCACCGCACATGACCTGCAGTCACAATATTTCACTTGGAGAGCAAGAGTGTGAGAGCAGGGGAACAGCTGGCCGGTGTGTGTGCTGTGTACGTGTGTGTGTGGGTGTATGTGTGTGTGGGTGGGTGGGGGGGTGGGGGTGTTCTGGGCCTACGGGCCAGGGGGAGAGAGGAGAGTGAAGATCCCAGAAGCAGCATCTTACGTTGGGCTGGGAGGACGCAAAGAACTGGGTCTCTTCTGAACATAGACACACTCTACAGTTCGAACTATCGCACGCTTTCTTCTATACGATACGAACATGTTTGGCATGGAGTGTGTGATTTCCAGATGTTGTGTGTGCGTACGAGTTTGGTTTTAGAAGAGAGCTGAAGCTGAATTGTATTGGTTGATATGTGCACACTCAACACACACACACACACTCAACACACACACATACCACAGTGCTGGCTTTGAGTATTTGTGTGGAGGGCAGATTGTGGATTTTAGCAAGGCGTGTGCCTCTCATGTGATAAATACAAGTGTGTGTGTGTGTGTGTTTGTCAGTGCCTGATTAATGTGTCAGAGGATTATATTCAGCTCCACACAGAGGACCACCTTGGGAGAGACATGGGACTGGGCACCACCTGGGACTCACACACCCACTTACACACACACACACACACACACACTCTCACACATGCACACCCACCCACTCTCTCTCTGTCTCTCTCTCACACACACCCACACACACTCCTCCTCCCCTGCATCTCTCTGTGACGCCATGGGTCTGTTTGCTCCGACCTCAAGTGACAGCCCTGCACGTCACAGCTCCCAGACCCCTGTCACCACCTGCTACACACACACACACACACATCATGGAATCATAATAAGAACCTATTCATTTAGCAGATGCTTTTATTATAGGCCACGAACAGCACCGGATTTGAACCTGGAATCTGGAATCTCTTGAGCAGTCAAATCCTCTAACCACTAAGCTACACCCTCCCCTTTTACAAATGCAGACAGACACACATACAGCCACACGCATACACACATATACATACACATGCACACATGCCAACCAATGGTGCAGGAGTAGAATATAGGAAATCCAGTATCCAGAGCAAGATCCCACTCTTGGCCTCATTTGAGACTATTATAATAAACTACATGTTTTATACCCACTATTTAGTTGCCTGTCATGTCCTAAGAATTGCATTGTTCGGAATGATTTTGTGTCGTCCACTGATAAATAAAACCAGGCGTGTTTCTGGCCGGCATCTACAAACACAAGCCTGTCTGCTGCCTCCCTCCTCCAACCCACACTCCCGGAGGTGGGATCTCGCTCTCCTTTTCCACACACACTTTTAAGATTCTGGTTCTCTGAGCCACTGACCGGAAACCCAAATGGAGGAGATAACATGAAGCCTTGTGTCTGACAATGCTGCTTCTGAGGTGTGTGCACAGGAAGAACACAGAAAAAGGGGAGAGAAAGGGGGAGATATCTCCCGCTTTCTCTCTGCCTCTATATATATATATATATATATATATATATATAGAGAGAGAGAGAGAGAGAGAGAGAGAGAGAGAGAGAGAGAGAGAGAGAGAGAGAGAGAGAGAGAGAGAGAGAGAGAGAGAGAGAGAGAGAGAGAGAGAGAGAGAGAGAGAGAGAGAATACAACTGGTCACATGCTCCAGTGAGAGTGACTATTGGTTGAACTGGTAGAAGGTGTCTAGGACTCTTCTGTTGGGGTTGGAGGACTGCGTTCAGCTACAAGCCTCATTTTAGAAACAGCCTAAAATAATAGGAAAGGTTGATGTGTGTGTGTGTGTGTGTGTGTGTGTGTGTGTGTGTGTGTGTGTGTGTAGGAGTGGGCGGCCAGACTATGACTGCCATGGGTTCTCCTTGTGACAGCTAGAAACGACCAAGTGACGAGGTGCGAGGGTGTTCGCACACACACACACACACACACACACGCACATACACTTACACACACAGGGTTTTCCTCACTTAAACGCCAGGCAGGGGTGTGAAAACATGAGCTTTAGGTGATGGGAAAGATTTAACAGTGAGGGGGTTTTCCATTGGCGTGTATCCCCCCTCCCCCCTCCCTACACACACACACACACACACACACAGGACTGACAGGTGACCAGGACAGGCTGACATGCCTCAAGGAACACCGTGTGATTCAAAGTCAACAAGAACCTTAATGAAATGAACACACAGACCAGGGAACACTGGGAGGTGGGGAGCGTGGAGGGAACGTTCCAGTCCTTGATTGAGGCCCAGCTGGGGTGATTTACGACACTTGAGGATCCCAGTCGAACGGATTCCAGTATGGGACTGGGAGACTGGCACTGTCCAGTGGAACACTGCTGAACATGGCTACCACACACACACACAAACACAAACGTTCCCACACAAGCATACACACACAAGCATACACGCACACAGACTCTCCGACACACACACGCGAGCAAGCACAGACACGTTGACTCACAACAGTCAGTTTCTTGAGCACACCCACACACATAAAGCTATCAGCAGCTGAAGGACTTGATCACATGGTGAACTGTGATTCAGTGTTGCCACAGTAAGACACCTTGGACCAGGGTGCCTTATCTATCAACACCTCCAGTCGCTTAGTCCTCCTCTCTGTCTTCTCCACCTCCTTCCCTCTCCTACATCTCCCTCCCTTTCTCCCTTGCCCTGGTCTTCTTCCCTCTCCTTTTACTCCACCTTCTCCTCTCCTCCTCCTCCTCCTCCGCCTCCTACCTAGACTGAGGTCTCTTCTGTCTCACCCTCCTCCTCCTCTTCTTCCCTCTCCGCCGCTCTCCCTGTCTTCCTCCTCTCCCTCAACCTCCTTCCCTCTCCCTCCCCCCCATCATCTCCCTCTCCTCCTTTCCCACCCTCTTTTTTACCTTCTCCACTCCTATCCTCCTCCTCCCACTCTCCTCATGTCCCATGCAGTCATCTAATAGACCCATTAGCTGGATGCCAGCAGACAGACTGGCACTACCCGCTCCTCCCGCCCAGCCTTCTGCTACTTCCTGTTGCTTTGTGACAAATGGAAAGTGACAGGTGTGTGTTTGTGAGGATGTGTGTGTGTGTGTGTGAGTAAGAGAGAAAGAGAGTTGCAGGAGTGTGTCCATGCCAGCCATAGGTGGGTATTTCCCAGGTTAATGTTTACAGGAGAAGCTGGCTGGGATTGGGGAAAGGGGGGGGGGGGGGGGGGGTGAGTCACACTGGGTTCCAGTCTGTCACTGACGTGTCATCGAAACTCACTCTGACAACCATGCATGACCATAGGACAGTCCAGACACATACACACACGGTCACACTACATCGGGTGAAGGCCACAGTCTCTGAGCCCTCATTAATAATGCATTTCTCCACAGTTCCCATCCTTTTAATATCCCTCAGACTTCCTCTCTGCTGTCTGTCCAGCTGTGTTCAGGTCAGCTCTCTCACTGCTCTGCTCTCCGGTCGCCCTGGAGACATTTACATTTACATTTAGTCATTTAGCAGACGCTCTTATCCAGAGCGACTTACAGTAAGTACAGGGACATTCCCCCGAGGCAAGTAGGGTGAAGTGCCTTGCCCAAGGACACAACGTCATGTGGCATGGCCGGGAATCGAACCAGCGACCTTCTGGTTACTAGCCCGATTCTCTAACCGCTCAGCCACCTGACTCCCTGGAGACACAGCTCTCTCACTGCTCCGCTCTCCAGTCGCCCTGGAGACACAGCTCTCTCACTGCTCCGCTCTCCGGTCGCCCTGGAGACACAGCTCTCTCACTGCTCTGCTCTCCGGTCGCCCTGGAGACACAGCTCTCTCACGGCTCCACTCTCCGGTCGCCCTGGAGACAGCTCTCTCACTGCTCTCCCTCGCTGGAGCAGATGTCACAATCCATCAATGCGACCAATGTGGCCAAACAACCCCCACCTCCCCTCACAAACCCCCCCTCACAAACCCCCCCTCACACACACCCCACCTCAAGGATTGGTGAGTGACCCTTGATCTCTCAAGGCGGTCACGTGCCTGCGTCTTCAGTCAGTAGGAAGCGGTGAGTGGAGGAAGGAGCTGCAAATTACTTTTTTATTTAGTCTGACCCTGCAAATTCAGACACACACATGTCGACGTTATGTAAAATCACTTAGAAGGATATTTTTTTCAAGCTCCAACAGGAGCAAAAAAAGAAAGGGAGAGAGAGAGAGATGGAGAGGGAGAGAAGGGGAGAGGAGAGAGTGAGAGAAGGAGGTTTGGCGTCTCTGATTGAAAGAATTACTTTTCTTGGAAAGTCTTCAGAACTGCTTTTCTCTCCAGAGTCTCAAACTCCCAACTGTTTTCTTAGTGGATCATTCAGCCAAACACTTCCTCCCAGCAATAACAGTATTAATCGCTGACGTCAGTAAGAATTACATTTGAAAAATAATTGGCGTGAATTGCTCTGGGTGTTGAAAGTTTAGGCTCGCTAAATATGTTGTTCTTTGGCCTGATTTAACAGAACAGTAATAACACCATGAGGAATGCTGGAGAGACACTTTTTTTCAGAGGAATTTCGAATTGAGATTTTCAACTTTTTTACAGACAATGGATCTTAATGGAGTCCAACTGTTTTTCAGAGGAGCATAATTCAGAACAATCCTGAAAAGTTGAACACGACACGGGAGGTTAACCAGCAACCAGTTCAACTTTCTGTTGGCATGTGATTCGTCTTTTTGACATTTTATGTAAACAAAACATATATAATATTGCTGACAGAACTGGTCAAAAATGTCTCCAGAAACTCTGGACCTAAAGTCCTGAGTCATCTCAGCATCTGATGGTGACAAACTATAACATCTCGGTGTTCTGAATCAACAGGATGAAGAATCGTGTGTGCACTTCACTTCCTGTTTGGTCACTGGTCAATGTTCAGGTGAGGGTGGTGTTATATGACCAATCACAGAATAGGAACGAGGAAGAGAAACTAAGATTGTTGTGCCAGAAACTTTGACGTGACAAATGTTACGTAAAGACGAGCAATGGGATGCTTTGTTTAATCGGTTACCATCACAGGCACACACACACACACAGACGTACTGTACACACAAACACTGCCCATTCTGGCAGTTTTACACTCACCTGCAACTCTCCTCCCTTCCTGTCACCCTCCCTCCGTCACACTCTCCTCTAGTCATCCATTCAAAGATATTTCTGTTCTGTTTTCACCTCTTCTAATCTCTCATCTACGCCCCAACCCTAATGCCTAACCACAAATACTGTCTCTCACACAAACAGCTCTTTCAGTCCCCCTTAAACCCTGATCACCACACACAAGTTCCCCTTTCATAGCAACAGATGCGCCACAGAACCAGACCTGTGTTATTACCTGACATAGTCTCGGATCAATTTAAACAAATATCAAACAAATGTCAAACCACCAAAATGTCAAATGTAGGGCTCTGTTGCTATGAGTGATGAGTTACTGCTGGTCAAATGAAATACTAACTTCAGCACAGTGTCCTAACCTTGAGAAATTCCACCTGGGTCATTTGCATGTCGTAAAACCAGATACATCATAGAATGCGACATGTCACAGCAGCAGAAATGTGTGTTTTTTCTACCGGTGGAACATGATTTATGCTAGGATCCGAGATGCTTGGATCAGAGAACCGCAAAGCACCAAGCTCCACTCCAAACTACTCCCAGCAAAAGATGAAAGACTAATAAAAAATGGATGAAATGGACAATGAAGAAACATGTCTAGAGACTGTTAATACACCAGTTCATCTGTTACAGTCTCTACCCGTCTATCAAACCACCCATTGGCTACAGTGTTATCAGGTGTTATCAGGGGAAGGATGACAGGATGTGGTTGGCTGCCATCTCACCAATAGCATCACACCACACCAGTGGAACGCTGCTTTGTCAGAGGTACAACATCACTACACAGAACAACCAACCCAACCTATCACTGCACAACACAAAAGTAAGATATTGTAAATAAGACTTCACTGTGTTTATCGAAAAAGAAGTGCCTTTTTATCACCATCCTTGTGGCGATTGCATTTCGCGGGCACGACAGTGAGTGGGGCAGTAAAAAGGGAGATTAAGAGGAAGAGAGAGGCAGAGGAAAACAGAGCGGAAATACTTCTCTGAAGGGGCTTCCCTCCTCCACTTCGTGCTTTACTCCTGCTCTAATCCTCCCCCCTCCCCTCTCTCTCATGTTCCCAATTAGTCCTGGCCAGGCCATCATTAAGACATCCCACTAGTAATGACTGCAGAAGAGAACCGCTAAGAAACACTGTTTTACGAGCTGTGACTCCATCCATCCACACATCCCTTCATCCCCCCCCCCCCCCCCCCCCCAGCCCTCCTCACAATTTTCCATTTGGATCAATGAACATTCTGAGTGAAGTCATTCCGACGATGACACGACCAAACAGGCGTCCGTTACCAGAAACACTTGAGAAAGAATAAGAACAATAACAATAAAAAAGACTACGGCCTTTTTAACTAAGATGGTGAGAGAGTTGTGGAAAAACTCTGTAGCGAGACACTTCAGGACTAATCTGTTGCTGCTCTGAAGCGATTCCACGGCAGTGGAGCAAAGTGGAGCGTGCTCTGGAGGGACCAAAATAACAAGCCGCAATGCATGCTGGGACAGAACGCCGAAAGAGGACAGCTACCTTCCTCCACTTTCTACTGAAGAGGCTTCAGACGCTAACTCCAGGAAGGAGATGATGTCATTCTAACTAACAGACATTGAGGGGGATGAGTGGAGGGGGATGAGGTGTGGATGATGACTACTTGCTCATCCACTGTAGTTGTGTTGACAGGTCTCCCAGTAGTCAAAGCTTGAGGCACATGTGGACGTGTTCTGCAAAGGGAAGCTTGACCTCCTAGCTGACGGCTACAAACACACAAACTGTCAAACACCTGTCTTTAATTTTATTTTTAAACAAGGTCATCAAGGGAAGAAAATAATTTGACAGAAAACTGTGAAAAAGAAAAAGCGTTTTCCTCAGTTTCCTCCTGCCGTTCTGCACAGAACGGCAGGTGGACGCAGCGATGACAGAGGGATCTGGGAGAGAGGCAGGATGGGTAACAGGAACACTGCAGTGGAAACACCTGTCAGAGGCCGGTTCACTCAGACTCCCCCTCGTGCCAGGGACTAGACAACGGTCATAGCCATATACATCACACCTGGTTTGGTGGACGGTAACAGGAGTCTCTTTGCGAGGCAGCGAGACAGTCTTTGTGAGGCAGCGAGGGAGACTCTGAGGCGTGAGACTCGATGAGGAAGTGAGACGATGAAGCAGAGAGACTATGACGCAGAGAGAGACTGTGAGGTATAGAGAGAGAGAGAGAGAGAGAGAGAGAGAGAGAGAGAGAGAGAGAGAGAGAGAGAGAGAGAGAGAGAGAGAGAGAGAGAGAGAGAGAGAGAGAGAGAGAGAGAGAGAGAGAGAGAGAGAGAGAGAAAGAGCGAGGCTGCGAGGTAGAGAGAGAGAGACCCCAGAGCAGATGCGGGGTGCAGCCCTGCCCAGCCCCAGAGCCAGCTGGAGCTCTCCCCACGCTGCCCAGCAGGACATCACAGAACGCCAGCGCTCATCCAAACCACAGGCCGCCAGCGCTGTGATGAGTCCACCATGTACCGCCTAGTAACACACAGACACACGTACTCGTGCTCAGTCGTCATGGGGACGTCCGCAGCTATAGTGTTCCCAGTCGGACGGGAGGAGTGTTTGAGATGTGTGCTGACAAACCACTCCTCACTGCGCCGTACGTAAGACCAGATGGAAACTCAGCAGGACGGGATCGGGAAAGATCAGCCACACAGCTGGTGCTTTGCCTCCTTCTTCGTTGCCTTCTCCTCATCCTCCCCCTCCTCCCCCTCCTCTTCCTCCTGATCCCCCTCCTCCTCTACCTCCTCCTGCCCCTCCGATACATCCTCCTGCCTCTCCTCTTCCTCCTGCTCCACCTCCACCTATTCCTCCTCCTTTTCCTCCTGCCTCTCCTCTTCCTCCACCTTCTCTTTCTGCTTCCACACTTCCTCCTGCTCCTGCTCCACCTCTTCCTCCTCATCCTCCTCTACTTCCTCCTCCTCCCAGAGCTGATCATTTCTTCGGCATTTCCAAAGCCTCCTGACATTTGAGGGTCAAATGTCCTCAATATAAGAATACAAGTCTCTGTCTTTCTGTCTCACTCTAGCATGTTCAGGGGTGGAATGGTTCACTGCTCTGTGGGTATTTACAAAGTCGTTTCACATAGCCAGTAAAGCTATCTGAAGACCAGCGGGGGTGACGTTCACAAACCTGGCAACGCACTCCAGACACACACACACGCACGCACACAGAAACACACACATTAAGATACATACATCGAGGCCATAACTAGAGTCCCTCTCCAGTGAATTTGAAGAGAGAGTGAGAGAGAGGGTAAGAAAAGGAAAGAGAGGACATTCTGTTTTATCTCTCTGTGTTTTCTTCGCTCTCTCTTATCCATTTTCCTTCGTCCCTCTCTCCCATAATCCCCCTCTCCTCCTCTTTCAGCGGTGTGGCCCAGTAAAACGTCAGGTGTCTCGGTTCTGGGACTCAGGATCCAAGGTGTGCTGCGGGCCAGCGGTTTAAGGAGAACCTCAGATATATTTTTGTGGTTTCGGTCGGGGGGAGTGTTTAGCCTCGTTGCCACGGTTGCAGGCCCTCTGAGGCTGTTATGGGGCTTCTATGTGAACATTAGAGCTGTTTGTGGTGGCACAGCCCCTCTCTCTCTCACTCTCTCTTTCTCTCTCACTCTCTCTTTCTCTCTCACTCTCTCTTTCTCTTTCTGTCTCTTTCCTCTCTTATTATCTCTGTCTTTTTCTTAGTCTTCTTAGTCTTTTACTCTCTAGATTTTTCTCGTTCTCCTTTCTTTCCGTTTATCTCTCACCCCATCTCTCTCTCTCTCTTTCTCTCTCTAGCTGTCGTACGTGCAGACAGCTCTTCCAAATTACTGATCGCTAGAGCCAAACCCTTGTGCTTAAGTAGAATTTGCAAACACTCATGCCTACACACACACACAGAGCGAGGCCAGGTGAGTAGTGAGTGACACATCTGTCATTGTTCTCGTCGATGGAGCGTTGAGGAAGTGAGTTCCTACAGCGAGCACCAGACCGCTGTTCCTCGCCGCCACGTGAGTCTCAGCCCAGAACCGGCTCGCCTGCTTCGTCTTCATCCGTCCAATGACAGAGCGTCTGTCAGCGCCCTGGCACACAGACGTGCCCAGCAGATGTCAATCACTCAACGACACCCGCCCACTCGTCTTATTACGGCAGAGACAGGAAGAGAGAGTGATGGATAGGTGGGAGGTGAGTGTGTGTGTATGCATATGCATGCTGGGGTTCAGTGCTAGGATAGTCACTGTTGTTTGTGTATCTGTGTGTGGGTGTGTGTGTGTGTGAGAGAGAGAGAGAGAGAGAGAGAGAGAGAGAGAGAGAGAGAGAGAGAGAGAGAGAGAGAGAGAGAGAGAGAGAGAGAGAGAGAGAGAGAGAGAGAGAGAGAGAGAGAATACAACTGCACTACTACTGCACAACTATACTACTGCATGACTGTACTACTTCATTACCATACTACTGTCCTATTATCCTACTGTATCTGGAACAAGGGGAGGGTGTTGTGTGGGGTTACCATGGTAACTTTGGGGCGGACGATTTTTCAGAGAGGTTCCAGGATGTAGGAATGTGGTGGGAAAAGCTGTCTGACAAGAAGGGGTCTTTATGCAACACACACACAGGCACATGTAAATACCCGCATGCATAAACACGCACACACACACACATGTAAACACACACAAACCCACATTCAAACACACACACTCAGACACACATAAACCCTCTCCACAGGATCTTCTACCCTCATATCTGCTACACTGACCACACTGTTTACACACGCCCACTCCGTTTACCTGTTGCCCCGGCAACCCGGGCATCCACATGATTCTTTATCCGCAGTAAAACGACCATCAATCACCTCTCTGGCTTCTTTAATAGAGCAGTAATATAATGTTAGTATTCCAGCACCCTCACAGCCCCGCGGGCCACTCACTATCACTCATAAAAATGGCCGACAGGCGGGCAAGGTCAGAAATATGACGAGTCACCCTGCCAGCTCCTCATTCCAGAGCTGCTCTCCCAGCTCAAATAAACAGCCTTTAGCATGTCCAACACAGCACACCACATTCCCTGCCCTCACCGCACTGGCGTGTTTGTTTAGCTAGCGCGCAAGGCCGAGGCTAACACAAACACGAAGGGCCCAGAATGCTTCGTGTGATGTTGGAGATTAATGCAGCGTAAATATGACAGATAAATATGTCAAGCCGAGGCCCAGGTCTCCTGCCATCCACCGCTCACAATGTCAACGTATATGTGTGAGAGAGAGGGAGAGAATGTGTGTGTGTGTGTGCGCGCTGCTATGAAGGAGCGAGAGTGTGTCTATGTGTGTGTGTGTGTGTGCAGGTATGAAACAGAATGTGTGTAGGTAAGAAAGAGTATGTGTGTGCATGTCTATGTGTGTTTTTGTGCACACTGGACCCGAGGCGGGGCCTGCCATTGGACCAGCTGGAGCCGGACGCCACAACGCAAAGCTTTACGGGACACGGCCCGTTTCCACGACAACATCCCCAGCGTCGTTCCCAGGGTGCTAGACAGACGGACGACCGACGGGGCTCCGACAGGAAGTATGTCGCCAAAACCTCAGCAAGCCGCCATCTTTCAATAGGCCTTCTTCATCCAGCACAGGCACACTGAGGGGCTTACAGTAACAGAAACACCACAACACACACACCTAACTGTCACACACACACACACAGACAAAAACACATCTGCACTTCTTACCGAACACACACACACACATTCAGTCTGTAATGTGCTCTCACAGAGATTATGAGTGTCATGGGGACAGCTGAGATGAAAGCCAGATCCCAGCGGAGAGCCTCCACTCTGGCTGCCTGACCTCCAGACCACAGAGGCCCTAAAGCATTGTGGGTAGGGTACAATGGAGTCTGTCTGAGAGGGGTCAAGGTGGCAGCAACACCGGAGTCACACACACACGCAGACAGACACATGCAGACAGACACATGCAGACAGACACATGCACACACAGACACATGCAGACAGACACATGCAGACACATTCACACACACACAGACGCGTGCACACTCACACAGACACACACACACACCTCTCATGCCCCCTGAGACCCCCTGTGGCCTGATCGTCTGTTTGAAGTGGGCAGCAACAATAGAGTACTGTAGGAGCAGACTGATCTGTTGCTTTGTAGCACTCTGAGATTGTTTTAAATATAAAGTGCAATACAAATAAAATGTGTTATTATTTTTATTTGATCTGAGAGCAGCCTGCAGGGAGGGGCTGGGTAATACACAGGGTAATACCCCATCACAGGTTAGTCTGCAGTCTGCCTGTTCTGTGTGTGTGTGTGTGCGTATGTTTGTGAGTCAGCAAGCGTGTGTGTCAGAGTGTGTTTGTGTGTGATTGTACGGAGTATGCGAGTGCATATCTCCCCGTTTACACACACATACACACACATATACATGCCCTAACCTGTAGCAACCAATAGGAGTGTTTGTCACGTAGGCTTGCCTGTAGAGACAGCTCAAGTCCCAACCAGCCTGGGAAGATGGTTGGAGCGTGAGAAAGACACACCAAGGGAGATCTGCCACCTTGCCCACCCTGCCCTCCACACCCAGCCACCCTGCCCTCCACACCCAGCCACCCTGCCCTCCACACCCAGCCACCCTGCCCTCCACACCCACCCACCCTGCCCTCCACACCCAGCCACCCTGCCCTCCACACCCACCCACCCTGCCCTCCACACCCAGCCACCCTGCCCTCCACACCCAGCCACCCTGCCCTCCACACCCAGCCACCCTGCCCTCCACACCCACCCACCCTGCCCTCCACACCCAGCCACCCTGCCCTCCACACCCAGCCACCCTGCCCTCCACACCCACCCACCATGCCCTCCACACCCAGCCACCCTGCCCTCCACACCCACCCACCATGCCCTCCACACCCAGCCACCCTGCCCTCCACACCCAGCCACCCTGCTCTCCACACCCAGCCACCCTGCTCTCCACACCCAGCCACCATGCCCTCCACACCCAGCCACCCTACCCTCCACATCCTACCAGCCTGTCCTCCACAGCCTACCAGGCTCTCACAGGCCCTGGCCTGGTTTAGATCCTGCTGGAGCTTCAAGATCGAAGTCCCCACACGTCAGCAGTTACAACACCAGACTGGAAGTAATGGGATTCAGGTGCCTACCATGATCACTATATCTTACATGGCACTCAATGGAAAACAGTAGTGGAGAGAGGGGGGAAAGAGAGAGAGAGAGAGAGAGAGAGAGAGAGAGAGAGAGAGAGAGAGAGAGAGAGAGAGAGAGAGAGAGAGAGAGAGAGAGAGAGAGAGAGAGAGAGAGAGGGAAAGAGAGAGACACACAGGGAGAGAGAGGACAGAGAAAGCGGCAGAGAGCCAGAGAAAGACCGGAAAAGAGAAAGAGAGACAGAGAGAAAGTGACAGAGCGAGAGAGAGAGATGGATGTCTTCCCCCATCTTGTTGGCGTGCTCTGTGGGAAAGGTGTGTCACAGAGCCCCAGACCCCTTTTTCCTCCTCTTCTTTTTCCTTCTCTCCTCCTTTTCCCTCCATCCCTTGTTCCCCCTGTACTGACGTCAAACACTAAAGATGATTCCAAACTCCCAGCCTGAAAACGACAGTGTTAAAGAGCTAAGTCACTGTAGGTCAACACGCACCCACACGCACACACTCTCTCTCTCTCTCACACACACACACACACCCACAAGCATGACGCCAAAGCCCCCCTCCTTAACCTGTTGTGTAACACCAGTGGATATACTAACGGTCTATTTTTAAACCCCTTTTGGCAGGGCTGCCAGGTTACACAATATGAACGCACCCGAAGGATCACACAAAAGGTCCACTCTAAAATTAGAACCAAACACACAATACCCTGGACTTAGAAAAAGCTGTTTTCCCTACTGCAAAAAAATGACAACCACCCCTGCCAGTTTGACCCAGCTCCTGACCAGTAGAATGGGCCGGCCTGCGGTCTCACACACACGGCAGGCTGCTCTGGGGGTCTGGTAGGACATGGCGATATGAAGAGGGAAGCCAGGCTGTGTGTCCTCCAGGTTGGAGAGCTGCTCTCTGTCTACTCTCCCCACCTTCCAGTGAGTGTCAGAGGAGGGCTTTAGAGTTCCTCCAAGGATAACAGAGGAGAGATCAGAGAGACCTGTCTCTATACCCAAACAGGGACGGAGAGACTCTAGGAAGGGGAGGGCAGATCTCTCTCTCTCTCTGTCTCATAATACAAAACATATTTCTGTCTCTCTCTAACATTATCGGTATCTCTGTCTCTCTTTTTGTCTCTCTCTCTCTCCCATCCGTTCTCTCCTCCCATAATCCCTCTGTTACAGACCTCTCCTCTCTCCTGTGTAAAAACGGGTTTACATGATAGATAACTACTTCTCAGCTCTATGATTTTGATGAATTCCTGCTTGGAATGAGAGAGAATGGAGGAGGGCAGGAGGGAGAGGGTGAGAAAGTGAGAACTGCACACTAAGATCATCTGAATCTCTATACCTGTATGCAGCCCAGTTGACAGTATGGAGAGTTACATGGGCTTGCAAGTACATGCGTGGCCTTGACAGACCTCCAAGTTGGATGAAAAACAGCCCTTCCACCTCCCTCTATATCACTCTCTCCCGCCTTCTATCTTCCTCTAACCTTCTCTCACCCTCCCTATCTCTCTCTCTCTACCTCCCTCTAGCCTTCTCTCTCCCTCCCTATCTCTCTCTATCTTCCTCTAACCTTCTCTCACCCTCCCTATCTCTCTCTCTCTCTACCTCCCTCTAACCTTCTCTCTCCCTCCCTATCTCTCTCTCTCTCTACCTCCCTCTAGCCTTCTCTCTCCCTCCCTATCTCTCTCTACCTCCCTCTAGCCTTCTCTCACCCTCCCTTTCTCTCTCTCTCTCTCCCTTTCTCTCAGCCCCCACGCTCTATCTTCCTCTAACCCCCCCCCCCTCTCTCCCTCTGTCCTAACATGCTCAGTGTGTTTAGTGGGGAGCCTCTGGCCCACATCATAAACCCAGGAACATTATATCTGTCAGACGGCACAGGAACATAAACATCTATTTATCTCCACTTGGGGGGCTGGAACATTCCACTATATCACTCTCCATCATCTGACACAAACACACACAAACAAACACACTCAAATAAACCAACACACACACATGTGGAAGGACACACCCTCACTGGAGGTGTCATTAGATGGTTATCTACAGACATTATGCCAGTAGTGAATCAGCGAGCTCCTGTATCAGAGAATCTCCAGAGAACAGGGTTCTGGGATCCAAACTCACAACCCACATCCAGCGTGGAGGCAGGTAGCTGCAGAGGCCTACGGTGTTTCTAGCTGAACCCTACACACACACAAACACCCCCGCACACAGAGAATCAGACTTGTTCTGAATGCTACCCGCTCGTACCACACTCCACACTGCCCGGTTGTCCACTGTGACCGGCTGGTTCAGGAGATGTGTAAAGGTGAGGGTCTTCTCCTTGCAAGGCTGGGCAGGGCGCTGGGAGGAGACGAAGGCCTCGTGGTTAGAACCATCTGGCTTTGAGTCCAAAAATACACACAATGACACAGACACACACTCTGACGTAACAAGGATTTCGATACGTCTGCAGAACCACTGGTTTCAAACCTACAGCGGTTTAAGAGTGCTAAGAAATACAGCAATGTGGAAAATGCAGATTATTTTAACATTCTGCCCCTAAGCCATAAACTGCAGGAGAGTGTAAAGGAATGTTGGACTATGCTGAACGCACACACACACACACTTTCACTGTTCCAAAAAAGGCTCTAACAGGGGCCAGTACCATGAAAAATGATAATACTATGCAACACACACACACTGCAGCAACTAGGGAATATTGTGAGTGGGATCTGAATGATGCCCTGGTGAGTATGAGTTTGCATATGTTGGCTTCTGTACTGTATGGGGCAGAGAGAAAGAGAGAGACAGCGAGAGTCAGGGAAAGAGTCAGAAAGTGAGGTTGAGAAATACAGAGACAGGGAGACAGAGAGAAAGAGAATGGGAGATGAAAGAGGGAGAGGAAGAGAGAGCAGGGAAAGTCTAGCAGAGCAGCCCACTCAGTCCCCGACACAGCGGAGACAGTCTCTGTGTCTGGAAGTGGAAAGAGAGGGAGAGGGGAAGCTGAGAGGGTTCTTTTAATGTTTGTTTTTCTAGCACTTTCTGTTTTTCTTTTCCACCCCTCTGTTCTTTCTCTCTTTATGCAACGTAACGAGCTCCATCCATCCCAATTAGAAGGTGTCGCTGCTTGATGAGTGTGTGAGCGTGTGTGTGTGTGTGTGTGTTGTGGGTGTGGGGGTGGGTTGTATGTTGATCATCAAAGGCTGTTGTTTAGTTGTGATGTTCATGGATGTGCTGGTAACTTGGTCTCTCTCTCTCTATCACACACACACACACACAAACACACACACACACACACAGGCTGCTGGGGGTGCTTGTGTTTTTGTGAGGAAGAAAGGGTTAATTACCAGGCACTCTTCAATCAGGCCCATCCTAGCTCCATCCCTCTCTTTTATTTTCACTGTGGGGGATGGATGGAGGGTGAGATGGAGGAGAGTGGGGGAGGTGGGGGTTAACTCAATGGGGACCAGCTGTAGGGTGCTGGACAAAGGCCAGGGAACGTTCTGGATGGATAGATTGAAGAGCACAGACCCCAGGGGAGGAGAGAGAGGAGGAGGCGAGAGGGGAAAGACGGGAAAGAGGAGTGATGAGAAGTGAGGAGGAGAGGAGGAGAAGAGGAGTGATGAGAGGACAGGTGAGAGGAGAAGAGAACAGGGTGGATGATAAGGGGTAGGGATCAATTGAAGGATTCCATGACAGGAGTTTCAGGGGAGAGATGGACAGATGTCATAGATGGGAAAGAGAGGTTGTGAATGGAGTGGTCCTCATAAAAAGGAAGAGAGAGAGGGATGAACCACGAAAGGTAATGAAAAAGAGAGAAAGATTGTCAACAGCAACAGAGGGTAAAGTTATTTACTGAGCTAACCGTTGATAAAGCCTGAGGGAAGAGACATTGTGGCAACACGTTAGGAGTGAAGGATTGTGGGAAGCCGGGGTGACACCGCAGGACAACCTTACATAAACAACCCCTCCTCCTCCACCTCCCATACCTTCTGATTCTCCTCTGCCCCATCTCCAAAGGGAGGGCTAGTTCAAACATGAAGCGTTGCTTCCACCCAGTGGCCAAAATGAAGATAACAGCTGCTCTGCTCCCCTCGGCCGTACTGGTTGATAATTCGACAAACTCTTGGTGTATTTTGCGTGAGTGAACGGCAAGTCTAAAACTCAAATCGCCCTTAGGTCGGCATGATGGCCTATCCTGCCAAGTCCTCTAGGTGGACTTGAAGAACAATCCGTTTTCACCATCTGCCGTTACTTTCGAAGCTCAACCACAGTAAAATGTCTGTAATCTCAAGGGAATCATCAACGATACTTTTTGGTATGGATAATTAGCGCTTGTGCTACCTTGTTATGCCCGGTAGGGGTGTAACAAGCTACAAGTTCATCACAGGGTGCACTGATCCTTTTCAATCATGCGATGGCAGCAAAGCCTCGCTTTAAACATGAAAGCGAGGCTTTCATGTTTCCCACACCAGGAACATATTCAAAAAGATTAAGTGCTGTGTGATTTCTGTGCAAACCAGTACACTGGGTGTAGAGAGCAGGGCAGCACTGACACTGGGTGTATAGAGGAGGGCAACACTGACACTGGGTGTATAGAGCAGGGCAGCACTGACACTGGGTGTATAGAGGAGGGCAGCACTGACACTGGGTGTATAGAGGAGGGCAGCACTGACACTGGGTGTATAGAGCAGGGCAGCACTGACACTGGGTGTATAGAGGAGGGCAGCACTGACACTGGGTGTATAGAGCAGGGCAGCACTGACACTGGGTGTATAGAGGAGGGCAGCACTGACACTGGGTGTATAGAGCAGGGCAGCACTGACACTGGGTGTATAGAGGAGGGCAGCACTGACACTGGGTGTATAGAGGAGGGCAGCACTGACACTGGGTGTAGAGAGCAGGGCAGCACTGACACTGGGTGTATAGAGGAGGGCAGCACTGACACTGGGTGTATAGAGCAGGGCAGCACTGACACTGGGTGTAGAGAGCAGGGCAGCACTGACACTGGGTGTATAGAGGAGGGCAGCACTGACACTGGGTGTAGAGAGCAGGGCAGCACTGACACTGGGTGTAGAGAGCAGGGCAGCACTGACACTGGGTGTATAGAGGAGGGCAGCACTGACACTGGGTGTAGAGAGCAGGGCAGCACTGACACTGGGTGTAGAGAGCAGGGCAGCACTGACACTGGGTGTAGAGAGCAGGGCAGCACTGACACTGGGTGTAGAGAGCAGGGCAGCACTGACACTGGGTGTAGAGAGCAGGGCAGGGATGCACAGAGGGGTTGATGTGCTAGTTGAACAGCTAAATGTTAATGCTGTCTTTCATGTGTACGAAACATTGCAAATTGAACATAAATCTTTAGTATCATTGCTCCACGTTAATGCCCATTTACGTGGAGCATTTAGGAAAACCTCAAATAGGAAAACACGATGAAAAAGCATAAGTAACAAGTCTGTAGAACAGTTTACTGAAAACAAATGTGCAAATAAAACAGAAATATATATACAAAAGTACAAACTATATACCTAAGGCATAAGGGGTCGAGTCCAGGGTCAGGGGTCTAGTCCAGGGGTGGAGGAACTGGGTCACGCCGGCCACTCAATGCCTGCACTAGCTGGCCCAGTGTACCAAGGAAAGCTTGATTAAAGGCTGCAGTTTCAGCATTCTCCTCCCTCCTCAAGGCTGCTTCCAGCTCCCTTGCTTGCACCGCATCATCGAGTGCCATCTGTAAATTCCGCTCCTGCTGTGCCCGGTTTAGTTCCTGCTGCTCCACATCGGCCGCCAACATCTCCCTCAAGACAGTCAGATGTTCATCTTCCCGATGTCGTTTCCTCCTGCCTGGATAATAGTTAGGGTTTAATTTATCTTACCGGGTAATTTTTTATTTAATTACAATCCCAGGTATTTGCCATGTCTACCTGTGAATACACGCTGCGATGTCATGTTGGCGGTGGATGTTGCCGGTGCAGGTGAGGCCGGTGCCGGGGATGCCACTGCTACAGGTGCCAACGGGGCGTCATCGGAGTTCTCTTCGCTTATCGAAGCCTCTTCTACAAGATTATACAAATTAATTGTTAATTACACAAACTACTGCAAAACACACAATATAGCAACACCAACTGGAAAATTGGACGTAAACATACACGTTGCACAATAGCACTAGCTTATATTTTCATCTTTTGTGCTGCCATAGAGTAGGCCTAGGCGTGTATATTTAAATAAGCAGTATATCTAATGCATGTTTGAATGCGTGTATATTTTGCACAAATTAAAAGGAACAAAAAAGAGTACCATCCTTCAGTGACTCCAACAAATCTGTGGACAAATCGTCTTCCTTCCCAGTTCCATTGCTCGTAGGTTTATGGCCATATATTGCGTCCATCTGGTCGAACCACTTCCAACTCTTTCTGTGCGAACCACTCCCGCTGTTCTGGTCCTTGATAGACCTATAGTCACTTTTAAGTTTTTTTAACTTTTCCCTGCACTGTTGGAATGTCCTTTGGTATCCGTGTGCGGCCAACAATTCAGACACTTCCTGGTAGACCTTCTCCTTCCGAGTTGCCCCATCCAGCAGTCGCTGTATCCTTTCGTCGGCCACCAAACAGAGGAACGTCTGCACCTCCTCAATTAACCACCGCGTGGTTTTGAAGGGTGCCATCTATTCAAATTAACCACAGCATAAATTAAAAAAATTGCGGCCACTATAGTAGCTTTTTTGTTAAAAAATGGCGGGGTTCTGCCATTGATAGTATTCGTGCAGGATGCCCCATGTCGTTCAATAATGACGTCGTGACGCAATGACGACTTTCTCTGGCCAATCAGTGCGCAGGGTTTTTACGTCGCCCTCCGTTATCGCCTCAGCTTGCTTTGAACCTCATACCAAAAAGTGTCAGGTTGGTTACTAGTGCCAGGTTTGCCAGATGGAAAATTAAAAAGGCAAGTGTAGTGAAATCGAGCTGCTCCCATGCATGGAATAGCGCCAATATTTATGTCACAGCAGTCTCTCTCGGTGTGTGTGTGTGTGTGTGTGTGTGTGTGAGAGTGAACAAGAGAGAGAGAGAAAGTGTTGGAGTAAGTTATAGAAGTGGTCTTAAATTGCTTTCAAAGCTCCAGATTTGAACATGGGACTCCGCCAATTCATGATAACCAGACAGATTCGTTTTCCCTTATTTTTTCCCCCTTTGAACACTTTCCCTCTTTCTTTCAGGCAAACTTTAGATGTCCACATGAATAATTGTTTCAGTTTCCTTCTCGCATAAAACATGCCCTGACAGACACTCACATACAGTAGCCCTATTGTGTTTTTTGTAACTATTAAAGAAGGCTCTTCCTCCACTCTCTCCCTGTGTGTGTGTAACGGGGGTGTAAGAGACGTGGCCTTGCTCCGCCAGGGCCAACGTTCGCTGCCATCGGGAGTCGAACCTGCCACCTCTGGACTGCCAAGCGCAACCACTACCGACTACGCCAAAGAAAAGCTAGCTCTTCGTCGACGCGGGTGGCCTCTTACATACCTGAGGAGTGAGTTTCCCCGATTCCCACCGGTTACATGTGCATGCATGTGGAGCACCAGCACTGTCCTGATGCTCCACATGCTTGGTCCAGGTAGAGACGGCTGACATGAGCACCGCAGGCACATGTGTGCGTCTCTCTTCAGTCCTCACCGTGGCAACGAGTTGTGTGTGTGTTTTCTTTTCCAGCATTGTGCCTCAATGGACCACAAACCACATGTCTGATCACAGGGCATCACCACTCCCTAGGAAAAACACATTCACATTGTACAGACATACACACAGATACACACACAGACAAGCACACATGTAACCTACAGGGGTAAAGCCATTGTACTGTATGCACACATGGTTTATTGCATTCTCTTTAAAATCGCCAATGGAAACCTTCCTATTAAATAGGTGCTTGGTACAGAACACCAGAATAAAGCACACTACCATAACGTAGACACAAGTTACAGTAAACAATCAAGTTACATTGAGCAGTATTCGGACTTCAAATATCCCAAACGATTCCAAACTTCATTTGACCTTGTTTTGTCCTCTTAACGTCATAAATGGAAGTTGTGCTTCAGAGAAACAAACAATAGGAATGTTATCATTCTTTTCATTTAAGAAATATACACATACACACATACCAACCCCTACACAGTAATGTATACACAGAGAAAGCCCTTTAGGAAGTTAGCCTGAAGCAGAAAGAATGCATGCATTATCTGCATGACCCACAAGGGAGGGAAACATCACAGAATCATTTGGTTGTTCAAAAGGAGGTATTATCAAAAAAGCTACCTATCTCATATCAGCTTCAGCCAAATAAATAATTGCGATATAAGCCGAGAATGCATCCATCCAAACAATACAACTAGTCACAAATTCAGCTGCTGATTTGGGATCCTGTTCCTCTTCCTGCTTCAGTTACAATCAACCTGCCTTTACAACACAGCATCTGAGGTGCAACTGAGGCAGTGGGGTCGACAGCCGAAGCCAACATGGGACCTTGAGACCCCGAGGACGGACATTGTGAGAAACATCCATCGTTAATTATTCATCCATCCAATTAGAATCAATAGTAAATTATGCATTTGCCCAATCACAATCAAGTGACCGTGGTCTCAGTGCCAACAAATAAATTCATTCATTCATCACTTCACTGTAGACATCACCCATCAAGTATCGTCACACTGAATTATGAGGATTGCGAACATGTTCTCCAAATTTTAAGAGAAGCAAAATAAACATCTGTGCTACCTGAAAATCTAATCATAGGATCAACAACAAGAGTGAGTTACTGATGTAGAAAGAAAGTCAAAAGACGAAAACAAGAGAAAGAGATGGAGACAAATGGAGGTGCAGATTGAACCAGAGGGGGAGAGAGAGACAGAGAGAGAGACAGAGAGGGAGACAGAGAGAGACAGAGAGGGAGACAGAAAAGGAGACAGAGAGGGAGATAGAGAAGGAGACAGAGAGGGAGACAGAGAGAGAGGCAGAGAGACGGAGGGAGACAGAGAGGGAAACAGAGAGGGAAACAGAGAGACAGAGAGAGACAGAGAGAGAGGCAGAGAGGGAGACAGAGAGGGAGACAGAGAAGGAGACAGAGAGAGAGAGACAGAGAGAGAGACAGAGAGAGAGACAGAGAGGGAGACAGAGACACAGAGAGGGAGACAGAGAGGGAGACAGAGAGAGAGACAGAGAGAGAGACAGAGAGAGAGGCAGAGAGACGGAGGGAGACAGAGAGGGAAACAGAGAGGGAAACAGAGAGACAGAGAGTGACAGAGAGAGACAGAGAGAGAGGCAGAGAAAGAGACAGAGAGGGAGACAGAGAGGGAGACAGAGAGGGAGACAGAGAGACAGAGAGGGAAACAGAGAGAGAGACAGAGAGAGACAGAGAGAGAGGCAGAGAAAGAGACAGAGAGGGAGACAGAGAGGGAGACAGAGAGACAGAGAGAGAGACAGAGAGGGAGACAGAGAGGGAGACAGAGAGGGAGACAGAGACGGAGAGAGAAGGTAGAGTTGGTCCCTTTCTAGCGGTCGGCAGTAGCTGTTGCCGTGACATTCAGTGACATCATGAACAGCGGGGATGTCCGTTTGCGATAGCTAGGGGCTCCAGACGCCAGGCTTCTGTTAGCCCAGACCCACGTCCAGCGACATCATCACCACAAAACCCAAGATGGACGTCCAGGATGCCAGCTTTCCATTTCCACTGTTAGAAGAAGAGGAAGAGGGTGACATGTGAGAAACACAGGCACCTTCCTCAAAGTAACACTGTGTGTTTTTATTCCCTCTCCCTCTCCCCCTCCCCCTCCCCCTCCCCCTCCCCCTCCCCCTCCCCCTCCCCCTCCCCCTCCCTCTCTCTCTACTCACCTGACTTGTGCCTCGGGTATGATGTCATCCACCACCACGTACACCATCGCCCCGGCAGCGAACGCCAGAGCGTACGGCAACAGCGGCTCCGCTAGCACCACGGCAACCGCGCCTAGCAGCCCAGCGATGGGCTCGACCATCCCGCTGAGCTGGCCGTACCTGAGGTGACCAAACACAGAGGGTGATAGGAGGAGGGTTCAGTCAGAGAGGACTTCTCTCTGTCTAAGGTCACGAGGTGAACTTCATACAGCTCTATACATGTGACCTGAGGCCTCCCGCTCGTGAAAGCCTGGAGACAGCAGCTTGCAGGACCTTGCTGAGTTACGGTAATGTCCTGTATTCCCTTTGAAGGATAGACACATGATTACCCCATGCTGTACCCTAGAAGGACATGTTCTACAGTAGCTATATTTGGTACTGTTTACCCCAATGTAGATAAGTCACTCTGTAACCTACCCACTTTATTTATTTGAATACCAATGATTCCAGGCCTATTGCTGATAAAACATCCGGTCAACCCTTGTTATGGAGAGTCTTAAGTCTTTCCTCGGTCACCGACTGAACATCATCACAACAGGGTTAGTCTCCAGAATGGAAACGAGCAGGCCTGGAGGGATGCATTGTCAGTTCCATCACTCATATCAGTCATTCAGTTAGTCAGTCTCTGCTCATTCAGTAAGTACGTACACACACACACACACACACACACAGCAGCTTTATACAGACCAGAAGGCTTTCCATGTGGACATCCCTGAACCCCTCAGAGGAAGGCTCACTGCAAGGCCTTCTGGGAAGTTCTGGATGCCAATCCCGATGGCCAGATTCCTGTGAGAGATGGAAACATAAGCACTCAGATCACGATCCTGAACTGACGGACTGGTAGTGTCCTCGCTGTTCAAGATATCATTCATATAAAACCTGCTGTCAACATTATCAACACAACACACACACACACCACTCTATCAACATTCCTATCAAACTGTTTTCTCTGGAACCTAGTCAAGATCCTGGCCACTATGAAAGAAGATTCATGACAGCTTGTCAAGGAGAAGCTGCAAAGAAAAAGACAGAGAGAGAGAGAGAGAGAGAGAGAGAGAGACAGAGAGAGACAGAGAGAGACAGAGAGAGACAGAGAGAGACAGAGAGAGAAAGCATGAACCACACCGTAACCATTCATCATACAGTGATGGCACTGTGGGGCAGAAAGACATCTGGCCTCCTGTCAGAACAAAGACAGATTGAAACAGAGAGGAAGGGAAGGGGGGGGAGATGGAGGGCAGGAAAGGGAGCGATCCAGAGTGTCCCTGGGAGATCTCCTTGTCTTCATTGAGGGTTTAGGGTTGGCTGAGGGGCAGTTCCATGGGCTTATGTGAAGCCCTTTGTGACACTGCTTGTAAAAAGGGCTATACGAATACATTTTGGTTTGATTTGAGGGGGAGAGGGGGAGAGGGAGAGAGGGAAGGAAGGAAGAAAGGAGGGAGGGAAGAGGAGATGGGGGAGGAAGGATGGAGGGAGGGAAGAGGAGATGGGGGAGGAAGGAGGGAGGGAAGAGGAGATAGGGGAGGAGTGGATACTCGCTTCCTCTCCTCCTCCTGCTGTTTCAGTGGATGGAAACATTGAGGGATTCCTCGGTACTCACTAGCACCCAACACATGCGATGCCTACACGTCCACATCCCTCCACCTCTCCCTCCCTCTCTCTCCCCCATATTCTCTCTTTCCTTACTGTGTGATAATGTGAGCTACAAAACACCTCGTTAATACAGTCCTTCAAATGAGCATCATCTGCTTTCCGCACAGTATTGCAGGGTGCATCTTAGCCACTAGGCGGCAGCAGCACATAGCAGAGGGCCCTGATGTGCTGGCTCACAAAGAAACAGACACTCAGTACTCTGGGATGATGGTCTCTCTCACACACATGGAGACAGACACACACACACACACACACACACACTCACACACTCGGGTGGATTTACCTGGCACTCTCAAATGTGGCAGAAGAAGTCTTTCCAATGGCTCCAAATCCCACTCCTACAGCCAAGCCCTCTGCAAGAGGAACACACACACACACACACTTCGTCAAAGATGCACATGTTCCAAGGGGCATGGGGAGTAGAGAAAGACAGAAACAAAGAAAGTGAATAAGACAGAGAGAATAAAGATAGAGACAAACTGCAGTGGAGAGATAAGCAACAGAGACAGAAGACAAAGAATCTCCCTCTCCCTCTCCCTCTCTCTCTCTCTCCTTCCATCACCTCTTTCTCTCTCTCCCTTTTCTCAACATAACATCATCAGGTCCCATAACTAGTTCTGTAATCAGCACTAAGTGGCATGTTTAAGGCCAAGGTCGACACCATTATAAACAAGCATTGCATCGCATGAGAGAGGCCCTCAAATATCCATCTTGCATCGCATGAGAGAGGCCCTCAAATATCCATCTCTCTCTCTGCATTTCTTTTTCTCTCCCCCTCTCTCAGGGGAAGCATCACCCAGTGACTACGAGGTTATGATGAAACTGTCTCTCTGCGTTTGGGTGACTGGTTATTGTTGCAGCACAGAGTAAAACTAATTTCCCCACCTTGGACTGTAAAGACAATCCAATCGAAGCTCATTTAATGCGATCCCTTTCTCACACAGACACACACAAACACATGTACAGACACACTAACACCTGGGCAATCTCTTCCTGTGACTGTTGGGAAGATATAACATCATGAAATGGAAGACAAAACAATAGTAGAACACAGAAAAGGGAGAGAGTAAAACCCTACGCAGACAGGCAGACAGGCAGGCAGACAGGCAGGCAGACAGGCGGGCGGGCAGGCAGGCAGACAGGCAGACAGACAGGCAGACAGGCGGGCAGGCAGACAGACAGACAGGCAGACAGGCAGAAAGACAGGCAGAAAGACAGGCAAGTTTGACCTGACTGCTGACATGACGTGTGTGTGTGTGTGTGTGTGTGTGTATGAGTGAGAGAAAGAAAGGGAGCGTGTGTGTTGAAGGCCATTATGCCAGCATGCCCTTGATGTTATATGCTCTTTTAAAGAAACCAACCCCGGCTCTGTTAGTAGATGCAGACACACACTTCCACATTTCCACTCCACCCCCTTTTCTTTCTGTCCACATCAAATAAAAACCATCGTCTCCTGAAGGTCTGGAACAGAGTGTTTTCTATAAAAGGGGAAGCGCTCCCTCTCATTCATATTCACCTCACACACCCATCCTCGTTTTACTGTACACTCAGTAAACTTTCAACGACTCCAAAAAATTTGGAAAAACTTCCTTGTCCTTTGTTCCCCCTTCCTTCCCCTCCTCCCCTCCCCCTGTCCTCTTCACCTCGTTCCTCCTCCTCCTCCCTTCATTCCACCCCGTCCACTGTGCCATCTTCCTTCAGCCACCAACCAACCACCCCTCGCAGCCCTCCGCTGCCTTCCTCCTCCTCCTCCTCTCCCCCAAACACTCATTTCTAAGTCCGAATTCTACGTCCCGTGCTACTTAGCATCAGAGGAGTCACCACAGGCTGGCTCTGAGGACAAACACTACGTACAACAGCTCGGCTTCTGGCGCGCCGTTACCATGCCGACCGGCGGAGACAACACTTCAGACGGCGCTCTGATTGTTGACTGAAAGACCCTCGAGTGCGCCAAGACAACACAGAGACCAAGATGTCTGCCATCTCCGTGGAGGGACATCCGGGCTCGGATGGGTTTGTGTTCCTGGAGACACAAACCCACTCCAGGCCCCGCTGCGCTGAAGCCTAGCCTCTAACCCCCACTTCAAAGCCCCGAAGGTGAACACGCCTTCTCTGAAGAAGGTCCGTTTTCATTTATTTGAGTCATGTGAGAGGTCCAGACTGATATGAACCCTCCTTATGTGCCGTGTCCTTACTGGTAAATGCAGAAATGAAAACCAGATTGGATGAGGGGAGGGGAGGGTACTAGCTGTCAATCTACACACTGCCACTCAGACTGTTCAGTTTCTCATATCAGGCACTTGTGAGACACACTGAAGTCATCCCAGACATCGCTGTCACCTCCCTCCCTGCAGGCTGGCATTAGGTTGTCACACAGAAATGTGTGGCCTGGTTGGAGTTACAGTAAATTAAGTTGGAGTAGAATGCCCTCCATATGTACGGACCCAGAATGCATCAGGCAGGGGAAGTTTGGACAACTCACTTTTGACACACGGACAAGATCTGGACTGCATCTTACACTTTATTCAAAGAGATCAATCAAGCACACACAACAAACACACAAGCGCGCGCACACACACACACACACACACATCAGTAAGTACCGTAGATCTACCCAAACAGATACAGCACACAAACGTAACATATGATACACAACATGAGAAAATATTCCAATATATACTCACTAACTACAAAGTGGCTCATCTAAATGACGAAATCCACTTTAACCAGAGTATGTGTGTCTCTCCATATCTTGGTAGCCTACATACAACTGATGCCTTTGGGAGAGTGAGAGGAGAGGAGGAGGGAAGATGAGGAGAGATGCAGCTCTTGTGAAAACACCTGTGATCCAAGGAAGGGGGGGGGGAAGAGAGATAGATGGAGGGAGCGGAGAAAGAGAGAGGAGTGGAAAGAGAAGCACTTGAATTACCTCAGCATTTGTAAACACAAACTCTGATAAAAGCCACCGCCAGCGCTTCAAAGAACATACGCCATGCCTGAGGGCGGGCACACTGCCAACCAGGGATTTTAATTGGCCCAAAGGGCCCAGGGCACGGCCTGGAGCTGGGCAGTTATTGGTTAGTCTGTGTGGATGCTGTCATCTCCATTGATGCAGCTGTTAGTTAGATGCAAAACAACTTCCTAAACTTGGAGGCTCTGTCACTCTACTTTGATGCTAACCCTAATCTGTTGAATACAAATGGCCATGTTCGTGTGTACGTTGTGTGTGTCTGTATGTGTGTGCATGTCTGCCCATTGACCAGCCGCAGTCTCCTCTCAACAAATAAGAGGTTGACAGCTTCAGACATTTGATTCTCATTCCAGCAGAGTTCCAAAAACAATCACAAAATTCAGATTACTTACACAGCACGCACACACACATACACACAAGCATCTGAGCACACACACTCTGACCATTGGTATTCAATCCATCCTTACACTTTGCTGCTGTGGACCAGCATCGGACCAGGAGTCTGACAGCAAACAGATCTTATTAGGCCCAGAGATCAGCGCTGCCCAGGTTGTTACATCAGGGGCGCCCAAGAGATCAGATTAGCCCCAGAGAGAAACGCTGCCCTCTCTCCATGCACATGTCACGGTGGCTTATTGAAAAGCACCTTACTGCCACTTCTAAGCTGCACATCTGGCTGGCTGAGAGAGAGAAAGAGAGAGGGCGTTGGGGAGCGTGTGAAACGAGGAGTGGCACTGCTCTAACGGTGGAAAGGTGAGCTGTGCGTCACCCCGGCATGTTCCTGACGCCACGGCCCCCGGGGGGCTCCTAGAGCCCGGGGCTGCTGCGTCCCACGAAACAAGCGGTCACCGAGCGCTCACACACACTTCCCCCTCGGCCCTCATCACCCCGCACGAGAACGGATGCAGCGTGCCTTCAAGATCAGCCTAACGTCCAGGATGTTGTTTATCCAAAAAATTGTAAACAATAACATTGAATATGGGAATCCATCCAAACTTCTCGTCAGAGGTGCTACTTCCGTTAATTAAAAAGACCACATATCACGATCAGATGATTGATTAGGAGTCTTTGTTTCCTGGGTCGATCCCCGCGGCAGGTTTCATCCATCATATTAATTAGAAGGTGTGGAGAGAGGTCATTGATGGAGACATAGGGGGTGACCGGCCTGAGAGCTTACCTAGCAACAATACTAGATTCAGTCCCGGGGAGAGAACTGAAGTGTGTAGTGTGTGTGTGTTGTGTATGTGTGTGTGTTGTGTATGTGTGTGTGTGCGAGTGTCATCCTCACCTGGGATATTGTGGATGGTGATGGCCAGGATGAGGAGGACAATCCGTCGCCAGCTGTTCCTCTCTTTCTCGCTTTGTCCTGCCTCTTCCTGTTGCCTGACGCCAGCTTCCTGTCCCTCGGAGTTTCCTGAGTGGGCTCCTTTCCGCCGCTGGTACACCTCACCGTTATCTATCTTATCTGTATGGAGAAGAAAGAGAGAGAGAGAGAGAGAGAGAGAGAGAGAGAGAGAGAGAGAGAGAGAGAGAGAGAGAGAGAGAGAGAGAGAGAGAGAGAGAGAGAGAGAGAGAGAGAGAGAGAGAGAGAGAGAGAGAGAGAGAGAGAGAGAGAGAGAGAGAGAGAGAGAGAGAAGAGAGAGAGAGATGAGAGAGAGAGAGAGAGAGAGAGAGAAACGTTCACATAACATTCATACAACCTATACACCTTCAAATAACCTGTACCATCCACATGACCCTCATGCACTCTCTCTCCCACAACATCCCGGTGTTGCATCCCAGAAGTGTTTTTAAGGGTTTGGTCTACATAATTCAGACATACTGTACATCAGATTATTTATTCACCATGTGGAGAACTCCAGTGAACGATAGACATCTACTGAAGCGTGCGTTATCAAATGACTGAACTAAAATTGTTCAACTTGGTGAAGCCAGAATAATGAGTGTGTCAGAGTTATTACCAAACAGCAACAGCGTTAGGGAGACATCTCTTCTAAAACTATGTAAACAACAACATCACTGTGATTCAATACGGAATATTGGCTCTGGGATTCCGGAAGGTTCC